>NC_063202.1:22698493-22750993 GCF_017589495.1 Alosa alosa
TGTCTATGTAAGAAATGTCATATTTCATGTGTTAATATTGTTTGTGTTTTCCCTCTTTGTGTTCATCTTACTTCATATTCTCGCATTTGTGACACTGTGTTGCTTCTATTCAGTTACATCAGAGACTTTCTAATGAGGAGACACAGCACTCAAAAAATCATCCATAGAAATGCATGGGGTTAGTTTGTAACGCCAATATGGCGGTTGTCTACACATATCCCACCCCTTCCTCGGCAAAACGTTGACATGTGAATACATTGAGCCAATCATGTGGTTTCAGTTACACCATGATAACTCAAACTATGCTTTTCAGTTACACACATCATGATAACTCAAACTATGCTTTTCAAGCAGATGGGATTGCTGTGCTAATACTCATTCAACTGCTCACACGGCAAGCCAACAAAAATGTCGGACATGCCAATTTGGCCAGCGCTGGAACGTTGATTGCTACATCGCTAAATTAGGCTTTGTGAGTCTACCCAAACTGCATGACAAATCGGACAGGAACTCAACCCGATTCAAATGATCCGACGGATTTGAGGCTAAAATCGTGTCAAAATTGTGCAGTGTGTACTTGGCATCAGTGATTAGGATGTCTATGGGTGATGCCCTGGTACAATTCTTTTTTTTCAATCTTGTATGTGTCTTGTACATTCCATCTTGTAGGCACCATCTTTCCTCTTTAAGTGTATACCTCCCAAATGTATGCTAATGCAGACTGTATCGTCTTGATGCTTGCATCGCTCTCTCTATCCCCCAAACAGACGCGTCCCTCCTTATGAGTTGGGTTATGCATAAGGTTTTTTAGTGCTAAAAGGGAGTTTCTCTTTGCCACCATCACCAATGTTGGCACTACATATATGTATCAATTTCAATTGAGTTGAATTGAAATTAAAAGAAATTAATTGTATCAAATTGAATTGGGTTGAATATGGCCCAGATCTGGCCCAGGCGTGGTTGTCAGTTGGTCTGGGGGTGGCAGGACTGACAGCAGTGGTGGGATCATGAGCTGACCCTCTGGTAGCCAGGATTGGCAGTTTTGGTTCCAGCTCTGTCTTCTCTGAAACAAATCGCCTTCAGTAACACTCCATATCTCCTTTGCTCTGTGTGTGTGTGTGTGTGTGTGTTTGTGTGTCTGTCTGTGTGTGTGTGGGTGTGTGTGTGTGTGTGTGTGTGTGTGTGTGTGTGTGTGTGTGTGTGTGTGTATGTGTCCATGAGACACAGGGGTGTGTTTGCACAGGAGATTGAGATCGTGCATGCCTCCTCCCCTGACCTGTCTCTCTCCCTACTTGTGGAGATACTCTCCAGGTCCTCATTAAGGAACTGCCACTCACCATTTATGCCAATCTCTGTCTGTCCTGAACCGGGCCCCCACACACAGAAACACAAACAAAACACACACACACACACACACACACACACAGACGCACACACGAGCACGCACACACACACACACACACACAAACAAACACACACACACACACACACACACACACACACACTTACACACACACACACAGAGAGAGCATACATAGAGCACACAAATAGATATATTCATTTTAAATACACACACACAGATGCAGTACATGCACCCTGCAAACAGACACACACACACACACACACACACAGGGCAAATAGGTTGTGCGTGGCTCCAGGGCTGCTATGCAGTGCCGCCCACTCTGAGGCAGCTTGTCAAGCTGAGCTGAGGAATGGGTACTCACCTCCGGTCAATGTGCACTTCAGTCTCCATCTCTCCACATGTCAGCGCAAACTCATCAGGCGCCAACTCCAAGCCCAAATAGAGCGAGGAGAGATATGTCTACACATTGATGTTTCAATAATCCCCTTTATCACTGTATACAAAACTTATTATAGAGCCAGTTACACTCGCTTACATTTGAGTCAATATGAGTTAACATTGTGTCACGAAAGGAAAATGTCATTGATTTCAGGAAACAAATATGTATTAAATTAAAGATGTATTTACTGTAGGCTTATGTAAAAATTGATTAAAGTAAATTTCTGACTTTATTTGTAACCACCTGAGGAAGAGCTACAAATTCAAAAGTGCCACAGCCGCCTCTTACTGTTGCCACACAGTCAGCTAACACTATGACAAAGCCCATAGAAGTTGTTTATTTCATAAGCAAATGCCTTAGCAGCCAGCGGGAGAGGTAATTTGTGGCATAATTTGAAATAGTACACTCGTCTGTCAAATAGAGAAGCCACAGGAGGGAACCGAGTGGTCCTGAGGAGAGAACGGGAGAATCGGGGGAGGAAGAGAGAGAGAGAGAGAGAGAATCGGGGGAGGAAGAGAGAGAGCAGATATTGAGACTGACACAGAATATAATGCAGGAAATGGAGAAAGGCAGATTAGACATATATAATGGGAAAAGAGAAAGAAATGCAGGTATATACGTAAGTGGAAATGGTTAAAATAGATAGATAGATAGATAGATAGATAGATAGATAGATAGATAGATAGATAGATGGATAGATAGAGAGCATGGAGAGGTGAGTGTGGAGAGAGGGGGCTTTTATCCAGGCAAACGTGGTCAGACAGGAGCAGTGGGGATGGCAGGAGGCAGCAGTACCTTCTCCTTTTCATCTCTTCATCTCCAGGGCTTCAAAGACACAGGCGGCCCTTTGATTCCATCAGCGCAATGGCTCCCTTGATGTGGAAATCTAAATTTGAGAAATTGAAAAAAGGAGGGGGAGAAAGGTGACACATTACACCCTATGAAGAAGTAAATGTGCCCAACGCAGCACCAGTCAAGGCTCTAATGACACTGGGCAAAGGGGAGAGATGGAGAGAGAGGGGGAGGGTGAAGGGGAGAGAGAAGGGGAAAGAGAAAGTAAAACAGAGAGAGAGAGAAAAGCAGTGAAGTGTTGATTGGTTCCATACTGTTCATTTGTTCAACGCCTCCGTCTCCCTATTGCTCTCTCACTGTCAACTGCCACAAGGGCAATTCCATGACCCCACCTGACCATTCCATGGCCCCATCTTACCAGCCAGATGTATTCTATGACCGTTCTCCAGGTGCACGGCAGCATTACTGTTTTCTTTTGATATATTTATTGCCTGTCTCTTCCCCTTCCAACCACTGTCCCCAGCGTATGACATGGTCTATACAAAACACTAGTCTCCTTGTCTGATGGAGGATAAAGGTTTTATTAGGATAAAAGAGATATCCATCTCCAGCCTTTTAACTGCTCAATAACTTTCCTTCAGAAATTGCTAAATGTCAGTCATCCAGTGTATTGCCATACTGACATGACACTGCCATTGTCTGATGATCTGAGGCAACAGTGCTCCTCTCAGGCTCTGCCAGATACCATTTTCAGTGCTCAGACAACGCTGTGTTCTGCAGAGGAAATCATCTCGCGCTCAGGGGCTGGGGGTTGGGGGTGGGGTGTACACTAGACTCCAGCACTCACTGCTCTTTTCCTAGTCACTGTGCCTGACGCGAAGCTCCATCTGTCAAAGGAGCTTCACTAAAAATGAGGGAGAGGGGCCCATTATGACAATGACTCAGGACAGAGGATTCATCATCCCAGTACAATATCAGTGATGCAGATTTGCAGCATTTCACCCCTGTTTTTCTGAATTGATGAGATAATAAACTTTTGGTACGATGCACTCCTGTATCTTAATGTTTATATGTATGCACAGTATGTATGTGACATTCCAAGGAATTACTAGTGCATGAAAATGCAAAAAGGGTGATGTAAAATATCAATGAGTTAAAACAGATAATGCAGAGATAGTAACTATAGTGTTGCTTATGTGGACATGGTGGTTGCTATGCTAAATAAAGTGGCTGCTATGCTGGTTGCTAGGATAATTATGTTGGTTGCTATGATAGTTACTAGGTTGACATTATTGCTAGGTTGTTGCTATAGTAATTGAAATGATTGCTAGGGTGTTGCTAGGGTAGATATGGTGGTTGCTATACTAAATAAAGTGGATGCTAAGCTAGTTGTTAGGGTAATCATATTGGTTAGATTTGCAGCATTTCACTTGCCTGGAGATTCCAGACCCAAATCCGAAAGATCAAGGGTCTGGCCACGAATAATGTAATGGCCCAACTCGAGCAAGCATTTGAAAATCTCACTGCCCACAATTGGATAACACTATATGACCGATGTTTACTGACTGATTCCGGACTTTGACGCAATTGGATAACACTACGACTGTCATCTGTTTAGCTTGCCTCTGGCCTGCCTACATCAGATACACAGATGTGATTGGTTCCCCGCAATACAAGGGGCAAAAGTAACGTGCATCATTATTCATTGCCAGAGTGACTCGCTGAGCAATTTGAAATTGTGTTCCCACGAGGGTAGCATTTCACCCCATTTTTCTGAATTAATGAGATAATAAACTTTTTTTTTAATTTTGGTGAATGTATCTTAATGTTTATATGTATGCACGGTATGTACGTCTACATGTGTACATATAGACATACGTAAGTTTTGTTTCACTATTTATATTTTCAGTCATTGTTTGTCATTTTTACAGGAAGGCTACACCGGTCACATAACTGAAGCATTCCATTCACGGAGCCTCTGCTGTAACAATTAGCTGCAATTATAATCAGTGGAACTGGCTACACCAGACGAGACTGCAGTGAAAGAGAACTCAAAAAAAAAAAATTAGACCAGTCTTCTAAAACTATTTTTACACGCCAAGAATGGAGCGTTTTTTTTTTCAGTTACGTGCCTGATGTAACCCAGGTCTTAATGTTTCACATTTCTGTGTATGAACCATGGCCCTTTCAAATGACTGAACACTGTCGCAGGTGCAAGCATGTCTTATTTGGCTACTCTGTTTTTGTTTCTATAGTGTTTAATGGAAGTGTGCACTGGTAAGTGAAGCGAAGTTTTACATTAACTTGAATAGGAATAGTGGGCAACACATGTGATTTGTTGTCTCTGAACGACATGCATTATTACAGGTAAAAGCTACAATTTGTTTAGAAGCAGCTGTATCACTGCAGACAAACAATGAGTTGTTGTTTTCCATTTGCAATCATAGACCAAGGTTTTTACACTCAAGGTTTTCACTTTTGAAGTGATCTGAAGACAAAGAGAGACACATTGTAATTAAATAAATACAGTAAATGTTACAGCTTGGCTTGCATTATGATGTTGGCAATCTTCAACGATGGAAAGGGAGAAAAGAAAGAACACAAAAAAAAATTAAAATTAAATACACCAAGACCCATCTGGCTGCCGTCCTCAAGGCCAAAACATTGGGGAGAAAGAAATTCTGAAACATGTGTTAGCTAATTACCACTAGCATACATTCGCACCAACTTTGTGCAGAGTTCCGATCTGACTGTGTGTGTTGCCAGAGCTTGCATTTGTTTGGATAGACCAGACAGGGAGCATCAGCATCTCTGAAGTACAAGGAAGGCAATAACAACATCCACATCAACAACTGCAAAACAACCCTGAAGGTTGAATCACACTCTCTTTTTTTTCTAATCAGTAGAGAATTAAAAGCATAAGACTTTTTTTTCTTTCGCTCTTTTTCTTTGTGAGGCCACATCTGCTTCTTCCCCTTCCAAAACCCTGCAGTTAAGTTAATCAAAGGCATAGAGGAGCAGGCCCACCATTTCCTTCTCAGACCCCAAGGATGGAAGTTAATGTAGAGAGAAAGAACTAGATGAGGAGGAAGACAAAAGAAAAAAGAAAAATGGGGAAAAAAAGAAAAGATAAAACTGCCCATTTCTGCAAAGTACCAGAACAAATGAAATACAATACCTACGGAGGCCTGAAACTTTAGAGAGGAAGGTTTGTCTTACTGCAACCCAATCAAAGTTCAAACTCCACGGGGCTGGCGGAAACAGGCTCTAGCCTCATTTTATGCTCTTTTTTAGGGAACACTTCCGTCGATTGGTGTTTAGAGTATCTCTTTCATCCATGCCATCATATCAGTTCAGCTGTTTTGCTGATGTTTTTGAAAAAAAAAAGACAGAAAAAAACCCTCAGAGGATTTGGGTTTCTAAATCAATAGGTTCCTGAAAACCCTTTTTTTTTTTAAAGAATTAGGATATTTCAATATCTTTCAACCACAGATGGTCTTCTTTACAGGATTATTTAAGTTTGATGAATTATAATAATAAAAAAAGTCTGTTAATTGCCAAATAGGATTTCCTCCCTTTCTAATTTTTGTCTCTGGGATGTGACCCTCTGGACTTTTAAATCCTGTAAGTTAAAGGGTGGGCAAAAGGGAAGAAAAGGTTCCTTTGTGTGGCTAAGTGGATTTGCCCAACGCTCACATGCAGAGGAACGTATGCTTGACCAACTCTTAGAGAGGGACTATACAGGATTACTCTCTCATCTCAGTGAGCACGGCATACGTGCTCCATCTCTTATAGGGAAGGACACCTCCCCTCACTACACCTCTACACACATCTAATACCCAAGCATGTGTATCCACCCTGTATGTGAAACAATTTCTTAAATATATATATATACATATATATATATATATATATATATATATATATATATATATATATATGTATATATATATATATTATATATTTAGATCATATGTTGTACAAGTATGTCTTATCTTACATTAGCCTCCTAAATTGTTGGGATTTTGAGGACCGAAATGGTCTAGATAAGTATAAGTATAAGTATATATACTCTTTTGATCCTGTGAGGGAAATTTGGTTTCTGCATTTATCCCAATCCGTGAATTAGTGAAACACACTCAGCACACAGTGAACTGAACACACAGTGAGGTGAAGCACACACTAATCCCGGCGCAGTGAGCTGCCTGCAACAACAGCAGCGCTCGGGGAGCACTGAGGGGTTGTGACTTGCTCAAGGGCACTTCAGCCGTGGCTACTGGTAGATAAATAGAGTAGACAGATAGTAGATAGATAGATAGATAAATAGAGTAGACAAATAGATATAGTATTTATTTCCCCCAAAGGGGTATTTCTTTTCACAGAGCAGCAGCAGCACCTCCACAAAGATGTTTCCACTCAGTGTTCATGAGTAGAAGGCCTCGTTTCAATCTTTCAAATGGCCAATCTATTCCTTGTAAGCACAGCAACACCACATTAAGAATTTAAATGGAATAGGGCACTCGTCACTGTTCAGAATATATTTTGCGCTTATAAGTGTGTGGAAATACTTTTTAGTCCGAAGTCGGCCTTTTCGTCAAAACTTGGCCCTAACTTTTTGAACACGGTCAAGTGAGAAGTGAAATTCGACGACGACGCGTGTCGATACTAAAAAGAGAGAAAATGTTAGTAGTTCTTGAAACTCAAAAAAAGAAAAGAAAAAAAAAAAAAAAACAGTCCCCAGATTGCCTGTTAACTTTTCCTTTGGCATCTGATTTACACACAGTGGGAGGGAGAGCTATGTTCCAACAGGCCCCCTGAAATATGTTCCAATTACAGATTAGACTGGCGGTGGTCTCCTTAGCATAATTGAAAACTACAGGTGTTGCGGGAGGAAATTCATTGAAAATGCCAGCCTAGCCATAGCCCTTCAGTACTGCCAATCAAAGCAGTGTGAGAAATCATACTGAGGTTTGAAATAATACGGATGGGGAGGGGGGCTGCACTGACCCCCTGCTCAATAAAACTGAAACTGAATAAAAATCAGACACCCACATCTCTCTCTCTCTCTCTCTCTCTCTCTCTCTCTTCCTAATGATAACACGTGTAACAGCAGGTGAGGGTGAACCTGGCATTCCTGATGGAGTCACACTGGCCACTTCAGTCACTCTCTCGAGTCCAGTGGTCTTTTCATGTTTTGTAAATACTTTTAGCAAGTCCATGCAAATTAATGTTATTGGAAACGAGTGCATCGTTTATAGTCATTATGGCTTTTTACCTTTTATATGTAGTGCACACTAAAGTGCCAATGCTGAGTTGAAAGCAAGAACCATCCTCTGAGCTTAATTATGCAGAGCTGTATGCAGTATGACGGACACATTTCATGGTATGCGGTAATGATTTCATTTGAGGAATACAACGGTCACATTTCCTGCATGAAAAAGTGTGTGCTCTTTATGAGTTTGATGAGGGTTGTGATATATATGCCCTGACAGACGACACCTGAGGTCCTATATTAAACATTTACATGCTCCTTCACTTTATACTTTCTGTACACACAGTGCACGTTAGACCTCAAAGGGTTCCAGTCTTCAGTGAATACCAGTGTGTTACTTCAGCCCAGTACACACTAAAATGAAGCTGTTGGTTATACATGCAACCAGTGAATCCACAGAGGAAACACAGGAACAGGTAATGACTGCTTGGACGTAATAGCTTAGCTTCATGTCATGGGCATTGGTAGCCTAGTGTCTAAGGAGCTGGGCTAGCTATGCAGTAGCCTGAAAAGTTGTGGGTTCAATTCCCGGTTTCCACCGTTATGCCCTTGAGCAAGGTACTTAACCTCTGGTTGCTCCGAGGACAATGACCCTTGTAATATAACTGACAGACAGTATGTAAGTCACTTTGGATAAAAGTGTCTGCTAAATGTAAATGTCAAGTTCTTTTTAAGAATTCCTGAGCTTGAATCTTTTTTCTGCTTTAATGCTCCTTCTGTTCAACTGGAATTCTCAATTTTTATATACAGTATATGTATTGAGTGGCATTACGGAGCCCAGGAGGTGTCATTGCAAGATATTTTTGTGTATCGAGAGAACGTGCGCTCATTTTACTAAATTGTGCTCTCAAAAGTGTGCACGATTTAGTAAAACGTGCACACAATTTAGTAAAATGTGCAAATGATTTAGTAAATTGTGCGCATGCTTTACTAAGTAGTGCGCTCATTTTATTAAATTGTGCTCACAATTGTGCTCGTTTTATTATATTGTCCGCACGTTTTACTAAATTGTGCACTCAATTTACAACAATTAACATGAGAGCACAATTTAGTAAAATGAGCGCACTATTTAGTAAAACGTGTGCACAATTTAGTAAAACGTGCACACAATTTACTAAATCGTGTGCACGTTTTACTAAATCGTGAGCACGATTTACTAAATTGAGAGCGCAATTTAGTAAAATGAGTGCACAATTTAGTAAAATGAGCCCGCGCTTTCTGGATTTAAACCAAAAAATACCTTACCCCTCTAGGGCTCCGTATGGCATGATATAATACTAGAATTTAAAAAGGGAGATCCAAGGTCTAACAAGAGCCAAGGAGCAGGACTGGAGCACTCAATGGTTAAAGTGATTTTTATTAGTGCAAACCGACTAACGTTTCGACGCCCATGCTAACGTTAGTCGGTTTGCACTAAT
Organism: Alosa alosa; assembly: GCF_017589495.1. Classification (NCBI taxonomy): domain Eukaryota; kingdom Metazoa; phylum Chordata; class Actinopteri; order Clupeiformes; family Clupeidae; genus Alosa; species Alosa alosa. Next base: position 22,707,778 of record NC_063202.1, read on the forward strand.
AAAAGGCCTAAGGCATAAGTCATTATGATGAATAGAGAAGAAGTGGTTTCTATTCATCATAGTGTTTTACATTGAGCATGTCAGTGTTGAACTGGTTCTTATAAATGTCTATTTATTTGATGGTTTGTGTGTATGATTTGAAAACAAAATACCATTTTGAGAAGAAATAACATTGTTTTTCGTTTTGCACGTTTTGCATTTTGCCCATTGTGTGTGTTTTTTTATTTGTGTGTAGAGTTCTGAGAGTATGAGGCATGCTTTCAGAAAATGTGTATAAACAATCGAGACTGTAATCCAACCATACTCTGTGTATAAAAGTAATGTTTCACAAAATCACAAAATGGCCACCCTGGCTGAGACAGCCTGTCTCTGCAGGTTTGAAGAGAACACTCAGGAAATGTATAATGCATTTCCTGCTTATGCGGAACAAACTGTTTTCTGTTCGCTTTTTTTTTATGTGGGCACTTCTGCAGGCTACTGAGCCAGTAATGAGAGCGGAGAATGAGGCAAGACGAGGCAGGAGGGGGTCCTGTTTTCTCCCACTGACGGGGCCGGCGCTTCACCCGGACCACACAGGGTGTGGGCGCGACTCGGAGCTCCGCATTAGTCTCGGTAATGGGGGGTCGTGGGCTGCCGTGCACACATCACCGCAATTGGCCTTCGACCCGGAGAGCGGCAGCAAAACCCTGCAGGATCATCAGCATCTGGGGTGGCCAGCTAGCGCGCTCTCATCTCTTCCGCTTCGTCCTCTCTCTCTCTCTCTCTCTTTCTCTCATTCCTCCACCTCCATCCCCGAACCCTCCAGCAATGTTCGCCTGGACCGCCATAGATCCAACAGAACAGCTGACCCTCTGACTCTGAACTGATGGATTTGATGCCAAACCCCCCCTTCCCCACACACACCCATACACCCACACACACACACCACCGCCTACACCACCCTCGCCGACCCTCGACCTCTGGCTGGTTCCTCCTCATGGCTAATGTGAAGTTCCTGGCTGTGGCGTTTATTAATGGCTGCTGTAGAAGCTATTATAGAACAGTCAGGTGGAAACAAAAGAGCTGTGCCCATTTGTGATGATTATCATCACCTTTTCATGTAGGTGAGAGAATAGCCTGTCTTTATGTCTGCTCATCTAGCATGAAAAGCAAAAGAAAAAAGAGAGAGAGAGAGAGCAGGCCAGCACAGAAGAGAAAGTGTTTGATGCATATTTCCTTTTCCAGAGAATCTCCACTCCCTCCCTTCTGCCGAGGCAGTCTGTGGAGGAGGTGAGGGAACGTGCTCCTCCAACACCTCATATTTCCTGCTGAGATCTAAACCAGGCAGAGGGGCCGTTTGCATGGGGAGAGGGATATCAGTGTCAAGCGGCAGAAGGAGCGGAGCGTGTACAGCACCCTCCTCGAGGATTTATCTTTAGCTTTCCCTTCCTGCCGCCTGAACACTCTTCCTCCGAGAGACATTTTTAAAAATCTCCGTTCAAGGGCTACGCGCACTTCAAAACTATTATTGCAAATTTATTAGCAACTTCTGTCCCCACTCCTTAAAATATGAACCGCAGGAGGAAGCTCTCCTTACACATATCCTCTGGAGCAAGTCTCTCTCTATCTCTCTCAGCTGGTCAGGCCCACTCATAGAGAGTGCAGGCTGCTGATGGGAGATGCTCCCATTTGCACCGAGCCCAGTGTAATGCACAGTAATCACATTGAGGCATATCAGTGGCCATGCCACCCCCCGGCGCTATCTGACAGAGACCAGATGTGGTCAGGGCTCCGTCAGGCAGCCAGGCACACAGGCACTTACACACACACACACACACAAACCCTCACACACACACACACATGCGCACGCACACACACAGACAGACACACAAACACACACTCATACACACACATGCACACATGCTCACACACTCCAGAAGGGGCAAAAGAGTCTGCTTCATCTTCTAGAGGTTGGAGGGGAGGGGGGCACACTCATAGCAACACTTACCATTCAGTAGCACTGGTTCCTATCATATTAACTCTGATAATATTTCACTTTTTCTGATCTCTTATATGGATGGCAAACTCAAGTAATTACAGCGACAAGAAAACTCTAAAAGACTGCAGGTAGAAAGAGCACATATGTAAAACAGTCAGGCAGGAGCCAGCTCTGCTAACCAAAACTCCTTAAAGGAGAAATCCGCCCATTTTTCACATAGATCTCTGTTTCTCGAGGTCACTAGCAACTTGAAACTATAACTCGAGCTAGGTAAAACTGATTGTTTTTTCGTTTTTTTGTACCGACAGTAAGGGCTAACTGCCATCGAGAGGAAGCGGAAGCTTTGTAACTGCCGTTGCTGTGGTAAGGGCTAACTGCCATCAAGAGGTAGCGGAAGCTTTGTAATGCATTGATACTTAAAGCTGTAAGCGGGAGACTTAATACATAACATAATAAAGCTTATGGGTGTAGGTTACCTTTAAATTGGCTTGCCATATCAACTGCGCTTTGCATCGTTGTTCTGTTCGCCCAATGTTGACATGGTCAGGATTTATGCGGCTACTTGCCAAAATGAGAAAATTAAACTTTACGAGTCTTACAGTTATTTGTTTACCCTTTCATGCATCTGCTGAGAAAACAACTACATAGCCACACAAATAGAATTTGAATGTTTCAGATGTTGCATAGAAACGTAGCCTATTACTTGCTTACTTTCACTTTCAATGATAGCGAACAAACTACTCACGGAATGAAAGACGTGATTCATAGCCCAAAACCAGTTGTCACTGTCATTTTTTTGTCACTGTCATTTTTTTGCAGTGTATATTATAGAAAAGATCCTTGATTACAGGTTTGTAGGCTACAAACTTTTTGGACCTCTGAAAATTAGGAAGGCCCGTTCATTTGAATGGAACTTGCAGCGCAATTTGTGAACTTCTGCAGAGTTCTGAAAAGCTGTACCTATAATAGGCTAATGATGAAAGTTATGTGAATGTGATGAAATGATGAAAGTTAATTTCGACCCCTAGTCATAACTATTTTTGGTTTTGTTATATACACTTAATGTAAATCATTATAAGACATCATGAATATGTTATAACCCTTTATGGCTGTGTTTATAATGCTCTATGGATACTGACTTTTACATATTTTACCAAATTATTATTTGTTATTGGGATATTCAGTTGAGTTCTCTTACAGTTATTGTAGTTTTTAAAGAGAGTTCAAACCAGTGATGAAATGCATGCTGTTGCATAAACCTCCAAGACATGTGTTCTTCTGTCTTTTGTAAGAAGAGATGGCTTGAGTAATGAAACAAATGGATTTAGCGATTACCCTGTTCAAGCCACAGTTTTAGTATTGACTAATCCTGCCAAAACATGAGGCAGATTGACCATTCTGAACAGATGTCACTAAGAGTCAAGAATTGTTTTCATCTGGGTCACAATTCATGGTCAAAGAGAAAAGGGAGACAGATTGTTCTTGTAGAACTCATGCTCAAGCTCATTCTCTGTCTTTTGCTCTCCAGTTTCATATACATTAGATGAACAAATCAATACTTTTAACATGGCTCCCAACCATCATGTTGTCAGTCGATATTTAATCTGAGAAGGTTGTATTGGCTGTGGCTTTTAAAAAAATTGACATTTAATAAAAGCACTTCAATGGTTATTCAGAAAGGCACAAAGAAAATAGGAAAATCATGGTAAATAATAGGATTTCATTACAAGGCCCCAGCGGTGCAGTGGTGGCGGAGAGGGAAGCAGCAGAGACATCTGTTCACCGTCTACCGCTTCACTGTCGAGTCACGGCACGGCCCCTAGCGCATCAGACTCCGAAGCCCAGTCAGGCCCCCGATCAGTGCCAGTGCCACATATGAATCTGGGCCACAAGAGGCCCAGAGAAGGATGGCATCTTCTGAAATACAGGGCTAATTAAACGCATAAAAGAGTTGGGTTTTAACTACCTGTTTGAAATCCCCAATCCTTTATAGGGAAGGAACTTTTTGGAGAAGGACTTGAACGATTACAGCTTATTAGTTAGTAAATCATTTGTTTATGTGACCATGTACTTAAATGTTGCCATTAATTTGTGTACGAGTAGAAAGGTTGGTTCTCCATGGTTCACCCTGACAACCTCTATAAAGTTCCCTGTATATCGTGCAGTATTATAATGGCTTTGGGTAGAGTAGCTGTTGTTGTTTCTGCACAGTTGAGATATTGATTGGAGCTCATTCATCATGTAACTTATAATGGCTTGAGCTTGACTTGGCTGCTAGTTTGGCAAGACAGTGTCATAAACAATTACCTCTGATTGCGAGACATCAAACCATCTCTCTTGTTTACCCAGGAGAGACAAGGAGACAATCAAGCTCAGCTCAACTACACAGGTTTATTAGGAGCCACAGTGGAACGGGCAGGTAAGACAAGGAAATCATTTCTCCTCATATTCATTTCCCTAATGGGAATTATCATTATCTGCCAATGAAATGTTATGCAAGTTATAGCATTTGAATTTCTTTTGAACATTTTTTAATTATGTTTTTTTTACGGTTAATGGACAGGTCAGTATATGTTACAATCACATACATACCTTTCTATATGTATCACAAGAATGCAGTGCTTCTGTGGTGTTGTGGGGAATGTAGTTTATACAGTAGGGGTGTCTCTTTTCAGGGGCTATATGGAGTCGGCAGAGGAGCAGCCTACACATCTAAACATTTAATAAATGGTTTAATAACATTTCAATTACATTTAAACTATGGTTAAGCTATGTAGCCGATTTCCGTATCAAACCTAAATTTAGAACCACTTTCTAAATAAAGCTGTTCAAACATTGGCATTTCACATTGAAATTATTTATCAACAATTAACATATTAACATATGCTCAGATGATCACTGGTCAGTAGTTTTCCACGTCCTAGGCTACTAGAAGATCGTTAAACAACGTCACATTGAAAGAAACGTAATGTTACACTATTGATGCCATTTTGCATAAAGGCTTTAAATAGTTCAAGGAAGAATTACATCCACCAAAGGTTTATTAAAGCGTTTGTTTGTGACATCTAGCTTATGGATGGATAATAACATATTACATTTGATAAATTATTACTTTGTCCCTTAGCAACGAAGCAAATACAATTTCTTCAGTTCAAATGAACTAATGTGTAAATGAACCGTAGCCACTGTAGATCAAAGTAGTTTTCGCGAGGTGTAGCCTAACATAGCCAGTAAGCCTAATGAAAGCAAGTCTGAGCTCTAACATTGTAAACATGCATTAAATGTAACATGTTTAGATGATTTGAGGTGTTGAAAGGATGCTTTTCACAAACATGAAAGATCAGTAGGCTATGCCTAACTAGGGCTCATGACGTAACAGGGCCCACTTCCCCGATAACGACGGAGACACGCTCTTAAGAGGGTTTTCTACGATTCATCTTACGATCGTTCGTTTGGTTTTTCGGACTGTTTCCCAAACATGCTCAGGCGTGAACGCCAAGATGCACTGCTCTTAAGATGCTCTTAAGGGGAGCTGTCCACGTTCATAGTTCTGAAATATCCTCTGATTTGACGGTGATATCAGGTGACTGCACGTCACAGCTATAGGCCTACCATTTAAACTTCGGATCTACACATTAATTCACATCAATACGAAAATAGAAACAATTTGACATCTGCATGTAAGCATCCCAAGTAGGTTATATACCACACAGAGACATAATTAATTGTAATTATTTTAAGATTAGATTGTTGCACCATGCAATAATTTTTCGCGGTGCCACTTAAGAACATGTTTGAAGATAAGAAAGAAGTCGAGTAAGAAAGAGAGGAAATGTGTAGGCTTAGATTTTGATGCAGTAGGCTACAGACTAAACCACATGTTGCTTTCTCTGCTTTTTACCTCATAGGTCTAATAAAATATTCACTTAGCAAAGATAATGTCCAACTATTCTGGCAACGTCTCGTTTCATAACTTGATTGCATTTTTGTCCGCTTTTCATCACATTATTATGACCATTAAATGTAGGCTATGCTATTTTGCACGCTAAAATCTGATTCATCACAGGTAAATACAAAAGAATGGGAACGTAAATTGGATTATGTATTCTAAGTTGTAATTCCTCTGTATGTCCTGTTGGTGACCTCAGGGAGAAGTACTGTTAAGACGCTCTTAGCCGGTAACGAGTACTCTGGAGCACTCGTAGATCTACGAGTGTTTTCACGACGCTCTTAAGCTACGATGGTTTCGGGAAACAGTCGGCAAATCTTAAGACGTTCGTAAGAGGGACTTTACGACGCTCTTAGGCTTAAGATGCTTTCGGGGAAGTGGGCCCTGTGCTAGATAGCACGAATGCTTCGAAGCATCCGGCCCCTAGATGAGACAGGCTGTATGTGTCTAGAGGGGAGGAGAATGGTGATCAATGGAGACCTTGATCTATGGAGACCTTTCTATATGTATCACAACAATGTTATGCTTAGTGTTGTGGCGGGCATTCTGGGATGTAGATTATGAGTCCTGAGGGAGAGGAGAATGGATATAAAGAAGACCATGCATGTGAGTATTCGTGTGTGAGAGAGAGAGAAAGAGAGAGAGAGAGAGAGAGAGAGAGAGAGAGAGAGAAGACAGACAGGGGAAGAAGAGGGCTATTGACAGAGGGGCCTCTGAGTAAATGATGATTGAACATGGTCTTAGTCCATCAGGTCACCCTACATGTTTATTATTTATACATGGCCTTTCGCCTCCCATCGATTCCCTCACAAGTCACTGAGTGGCAGGCAGACTGGGAAATGGGGTGCTACAGGAACTTGACTGTGTGTGTGTGTGTGTGTGTGTGTGTGTGTGTGTACAGTAGGTTCATACATTATGTATGTTACTATGTGTACTATGTATAAGCATACAGTATGTCTAAGTGTGTGTGTGTATCTGTGTGTGTGTGTGTGTTTGTGTGTGTGCACGTGTGTGTATGTTTATACATTATGTATGTTGCTATGTGTACTATGTATACTATGTATAAGCATATATGTCTAAGTGTGTGTGTGTGTGTGTGTGTGTGTCTGTCTGTCTGTGTTCCCTGGGTGTCGAGGGTCTCTGACATGGCTGTAAGGCCAGTGATTTGGCGTGTGTGTGTAGTGTTGATTAATGACCTGTGAGGGGCTGTGGTGCGGACACACTGCATCCCAAATGAGCCGCCCAAACACAAGGCTTTTACCAGCATTCACAACCCCTGTGGGGAGACACACACACACAGACAAAGACAGATTGTAGGGGTCAGCTGAGATGTATGTGTGTTTGTGTGTGTTTGTGTGCATGTTTGTGTTTGTGCGTGTCTGAGTGTACTGTATGTGTGTGTGTCTGTGTGAGTGTCTGTGTCTGTGTGTGTGTGTGTGTCTCTGTGTGTGTGTGTGTGTGTGTTTTTGTTTGGACTTGACATGGAATGCCATTTTTATGAGCCATTTTTTCCTATTCAGTATGGAGGATGTTGCAACTCAAACTGAATTCAAAAATACAGGATCAATCATTCTGTCTCAACAGTTAGTTGAGGCCATAGAAAAGTAAGTGGCTATTCAATTTAAAGCGTTTCAACTATGTAAGCATTCTAACGGCACACCTGTGTTACACTGTGTCTAACTCTGTAAGCAATTTAAAGGGGAAATCCGGTGTAAAATGGATTTTGGATATGCTTAGCATAATAACGAGTTCGAACATTCATTGGGGAGCAAACAAATTTAGCCAATGCTTCCGAAATGCTAACACTGGTAGTGATAGGGCTTTCCCTAACATTATTATTTACCTGCATAAACTATAGTATTATTATTATGGCTGTCTGTAACAGGATTATTTACCTGCATAAACTATAGTATTGTTATTATGGCTGTCTCTAACAGGATTATTTACCTGCATAAACTATATTATTATTATTATTATTATTATTGCTCTCTCTGATAGGATTACTTACCTGCATAAACTATATTATTATTATTATGGCTGTCTCTAATATGATGATGATGATGATTATTATTATTATTATTGTTATTGTAATTGTTATTGTTATTATTATTATGGCTGTCTCTAACAGGATTATTTACCTGCATAAACTATATTATTATTATTATGGCTGTCTCTGATAGGATTATTTACCTTCATAAACGGTGGAGACACTTTATTTGGTGATTATTTAGCTCGCTCCTTATATTGAATTATTGTGCCACGCCTGTTGCACAAGTGTATACAAAGATCAGCAAGTGGTCCCCACCTGATATTTTTTTTTTTAAAAAGGCCAAATATTTTCGCCTTTTGGAGTTTTAAGCCCCCAATGTCATCTTCCAGGAGGCGCTGCATGGAAGGCACTATAGGGTTAGGTGAAGGTTAGGGTAAGGGTTAGGGTAAGAGTTAAGGTTTAAGTTGACAGTGAGGGCATAAAACACCATCGAGTAATATGTTCCTATCTGGAGAAAAACAAAGAAAACAGCTGGAAAGGAGGTGGCAGTGTAAGCCTTGTGACACCTAACATGGTAAATTACATTAATTGCTAGCGTGCAGTCTATTAAGTATTCATGCAGCCATGTTGGTGAAATAACACAAATTACTCTCATTTAATTAAGGATGTTTTCTCATTATGGAGCCATGCATTTTTAATACCTGACATCTCAAGCACTGCTGAAATATGGACCTAAGGAAGGGCAATTAGATTCAGCTAACTGCACGTCTGACTCCGGGCTTACTGTGCTGACAGGTTAACCAGGATCTCACCAGGCCTTTTCTGTGTATGCATGCAGCCTATATGGGGACATCACTGTGCTGACAGGTTAACGAGGATCTCACCAGGCCTTTTTTGTGTATGCATGCAGCCTATATGGGGACATCACTGTGCTAACAGGTTTTAACCAGGATCTCACCAGGCCTTTTCTGTGTATGCATGCAGCCTATGTGGGGACATATAGCCATGTGTGGACTTCCATTGTTTATGTGTCATTGCACATGTTAGTCTGTTCACTAACTTGCATGTGGTTTTATTTTGAGTTGTGCATATTTTGCTTGCGTATTAATCACACATATTGTTAATTCTATGTTATTTTAGAAAGATAGAGTTTTGTATTTGTTTGATAATTCAGCTATTTAACTTAAATTGTTTTATGTAGATGTATCAGTAAGTGTTGGCATATAATATGTGTTTACATATGTTTTTTTTATGTTTGTCATTTCTACACTATTGCTGAAGCTATTACTGTCCTTTTAATAGCATTTACCATTTATCCTTTTTTTCATTGTTTAATTTTATGTGTTAATTGATTACTGGTATTACAGTTGTACTTGTACCACTATACCATGTTATACCTGTAGCTTTGACAAGAATGACTTTATTCATTCATGCCAATAAAGCAAAGATATACTGTATTACCATATGCAAAGAGCCATTAACACAACAAAATCTTTAGAGAAAACACACAAACAAAAAGAAAAACACCCTACAAAATGTCTAAAGATATGCATGTGTTTTTCTCTTGCATTTTGTGTACGTGTGTGTGTGTGTATGAGAAAGAGAGAGAGAGAGAGAGTAAAGTGCTTTGACTGTTGTACGTTTGGCATGCATTTCTGTCCATCAAATCTGTGTTTAACAGCAGGACTTCTGTGCACTGCAACTGACATTAAATTTGAGTGTGTGTTTGGACAGGTTCATAAAAAGTGTTGTTCAACATTGACAATGTTTATAGAACTGCAAAGCAAATTTAATTTAGCTTCTCGCAAGCTGACGCTTTGCTAATTTGGCCAACTGAGTTTGTGTGTGTGTGTGTGTTGATGTATGTGTACTGTATGTGTGTGTGTAAGGATTGATAAAGCCTCTGTCGTATCATTAACCAGCATCTGTATGGGTTTTCTCTCTTTTTCTGTGCTTTTTCCTCTCTCTCCCTCCCTCTCTCTCTCTCTCCCCCCTCTCTCTCTCCTCTAAAGCTGTTGTAACGGTGCCAGTCCTCTTTTCCCGCCCCTTGCTCCACAGCCAGCACCCTGCCTTCATCCCCTCACTGTCTCCACGGCGACAGCTGCAATCAAACGCAGCAGACGGGGCCGTGGAAGGAAAGGGGAGGCGGTGCGAGCGAGCGAGCGAGCGAGAGATAAAGATGGACAAGGGGGGGGCTGGTCCGTCTGTCAATCATCGGCAAACCCTTGCCAGGGTCGAGGGAAATGCCTTGAAATGGAGGATGTCACTCTCTGTCACATACGGATGTACACACACACAGGCACACACAAACACACACACACACAGAAACAAACAGACAGATCCATGCACACACAAAGAACCACAAAGAAGTGCATAAAATCACAAACACACACACATACACACACACACACACACACACACTTAGAAATACTCCAAAACATGCAGGGATTCAAAATGCTTTATTTCACACATGCTCACTGACGAGCACACAAAACCATAGAGATGCTTTATACAAACTCTTTATACAAACTCTGTCCTGACCAAATAGGAGATGGACACAAACCCACTTTCGATCAAACAAACACACAAACGTAAGCTAGTCAACACAGAGAGGAAACATGCTAGAGCCTATGAGCTCCATCCCTCACCCAAACACTCACCCAAACAGAAACACGGCTCAACACACATACACACACACACTCCTCTTTGCCTCATCAATCTCTGGTCATCTATCTGCACTTCCTTTCATTTTTTACCCCCCCCACACACACACACTCTTTGAAACCTTCACCGTATCTTCCACTCATATCTCTCGGTAGGGGCCTTAGCACCCTGCAGTGTGTACTCACCCCCACGTCCGGTGGCATTTTTCTCAGGCAGTGCCCCGGCCCCCTCACCCCTTTCCTCCGTCCTCCTCTCCAGGACCCGCGGACAGGGTGCAGAGGAGAGTGGCCCTGCTGATGGTAATCTTTCCATCGTACTGCATATCAGGTCCGATATGTCCGCCTGAAGCAAAACACTGAGCTCTCAAGAGATGGGAGCTCCTCATATCCTGAGGTCAAGCAACACTCAGATGCTGAATAGGCCATATGGGCCAAGCATGTTAATATGTGTCTTCCCATATTAGATTATTAATAGATATGCAGAGTACAAGTACAAAGACAACAAAATGCAGTACATTATGGTCCATATGGTCTCGCGGTTAGGATTCCTGTTTTTCACCCTGGCGGCCCGGGTACGACTCCCGATATGGGAAGCAATTGGGGGCGGTAGTAGTGTAGTGGTTAAGGAGTTGGGCTAGCGTGCAGTAGCCTGAAAGTTGTGGGTTCAATTCCTAGTTTCCACCGTTGTGCCCTTGAGCAAGGAACTTAACTCCAAGTTTCTTCGGGGACAATGTGATTCCTTGTAATATAGTTGACATAAGTAAAACACTTTGGACGACAGTGTCTGCTAAGTTAATAAATGTAATCTATCATCATTTTTAACTATTCAGGTAAAGAGTTCAACAGATTCATCTTTCTCTTTGCTCTTTTACAGTGTAAAGTATATTCTTGTAACATGTCATTGGAAAATCTCCAGTTTGTGTCTCTTGTGTAAGCTGCTCGCACTTTTCACCCCAGATCATACGCACGACACATGCACACACACATGTGCACATACACACAAGTCAAACAAATCTCATTTGGACTTTCCCAGTCCATTGCATGTTGTCTTGACTGATGACAGAGATGGCTACAATATGAGCAAAGGAGAAAAGCAGCTTGTTTATCAGTTTCCCTTTTCATGTAGCACTTTGTTTGTTTGTGTCCGTGTTTGCCTCTATAAGCTGTATGTGGATTTGGTATGCAATATTACACATATGCTGCATCATACATGCTGTCCTGATGTTTTAAGGCCAGCTGGTGTTTTATAGTTGTTTGTACAGTGTGTGTGTGTGTGTGTGTGTTTGTGTTTGTGTGTGTCTGTTTGGGTGTGAGTGTGTCTGCATGTCTGTACTTTATCTATACCAGATTTGGACTGTTGATTCATCTCCAAGTAAACAGTCAGCTGGGACTGTTTGTGATATAGATGCAGCAAGAAGAAAATCCAAAGTCCAATGCTGTATTTATATGTCTCTCTTTCTACAGCCCTGTGTGCATTTCTCTCTCTCTTTATCTCTCTCTTTCTCTCTCTCTATCTATCTCTCTCTCTATCTCTCTCTTTCAAATTCAAATTCAAAGTTGCTTTATTAGCTTGACTGTATGGGAACAGTGTTGCCAAAGCTATCGTTACATACAACACAACATAACATACAATAACATAAGACCATAAAAGAAAACCAACAACAAAAATACATAAAAAGAAGGGGGTACATCAGTGTGGGGTGGACATAAGGATCTAGAATTACACTAACAGCAGTAAAGAACACGAGTAGTAATTGGATGATGTTGTGTGTGTGTGTCTCTCTCTCTCTGTGTCTCTCTCTTTCTCTTAGAGAGAGAATATTTGTGTGTGGGTCTGTCATATATGTTGCATGTTGTATGATGGTCAGGCAAGGTGTAAACAAAAACTATGTCTGAATGAATGAAATAAAACACACTAAATTAAATACATAAACAGACAAAGACATACATTGCTGAAGGGGTTACCAGTAGATCTATGGCCAAATCATGTGAGGTGTATTTTATGCTACGCTGTCTCAGTATGGTGGATGGAGTCTCTTTTCCAGGGGTGGTCAGTAGATCTGATACATGTATTTGCCCAGAATCAGACAAATCTGACCAAATTATTCATCTGTTTTGTCACATTTGTCGTGTAGTTTGAGAAGACTTGCAACAAAAGTAACATTTTTTTTTTTTTTTCAGATCCAGTCTGACCCGATTGGACATTTGGTATGTCAGACATTTGTGTCAGCTGTCTTCCAGTATGAGCAGTTGAACGTAGGCCTCACTGTGAGCACAAACAATGGCGATCCGACTGCAATGTAGTGTGAGTTGCCATAGTGTACTGTAGGTAACAGGATAAAATGTCCAGACCTGCCAACCTTGAAGAATTCAAGTAGAGTAGAAAGAGTAGCAACTCAAGCCGAGAAAAAAAATGCTCACATCGGCCTTCATGCATGCAGCCAAAAACAGACATAGCCATACACAAGATAGCCTACATTTTGGATAGCAACCCATCTTTAATGTCGCATATTTGATCCAAGGTGTTCCTGAAAATGCAATCTAAATATTTTACAGTAGCTCTATAATTTTGTCAATCTGTTTTAGAGCTTAATAATCCTGACCTGTGAAAAACTGTTGTTTTGATGGGGACTGATGTGGATATGTTGACTATTAGGCCTAGGTGAATTCACAATACCACTCTGTGGAGTTTTTTTTTAGTTTCGCAAAACGGCAACTGGGGCAACGCAAATTTGCAAGTGAACACAAGCTCATCAAGTCTTTCATTTAAGCCACCGTTGGCCGAAGGAAAAATAGCACAAAGAGAGGCCAATCACTATGCTCTGTCTGTCATTCTCACTTGTCACTTTCTCTCTTTCTCTCACCCTAGATCTGTGGAGATTCTAATTCACACGCAGTTGGATGTTTGCTCGTTTTTGCGTAGTTTTAAGTAAAAAATCGTATCGCTATACTTTGATGTGAAAATGCGTGGTTGCTACACATGTACTACGCACAGCATGCGTAGCACAGGTTGACAGGTCTGAATGTCTGGCTGACTTAAACGTCCCACATACTCGACGCACCCGACCTGTAGCGCGACAATGTGACGTCACAGAAGCGCCGTAACCATTTATACTCGCGCGTGGTGGTCGCGACACTAGTTACACAGCAGAAGAAGCTGCAGTAAGAAACACTAGGAGCTAGCCTCTGTGATGGTACTTCAGACTTTGGTTGCTACTATTCACAACTACCATCATCATTATCATCTAGTTTCCAAGGTGTGTGCACAGGTTGATAGATAGATAGATAGATAGATAGATGGAAATATAGGCCTAGATAGATACTTTAGTCATACCTCGTGCTACCTGGGTTAAATCCTGGCGCGCCAGCAAGATCCACGCAATTTTGACGTCACGTTGTCGCGCTACCGGTCGGGTGCGTCGAGTATGTAGAAGCCCTTAGGTGGGACTTCTTTGGGAGTTTCTTTGGAACAGTATCCCCTGATCAAGCACCTTTTGGTGAGATACCAATCATTGCATCCTCTTCTCCAGTAGAACTTCCCTTTCCTTTGATGGATTGATCAACTACAGGCTTCCCCGTCGATGACTTCTAAATGGCAGACTTTTCAACAATGTGGATGTGCTCAAAGGCATCAAGCTAAAGAGACCCCTGCAATGGGACACACAAACACACTCTCACACCCACAGACACACACACATTCATTTTACTCTTCTCCTTACACCTCCACACTCTATCCCAGTTACTTGCTCACCCACAACCATCAGTTTGCCTGTTTTTGGTTAAACTTTAGTGAAACGCAATGTTATGCTTTAACAGCTATGAGATTAACTGTGACTTTGTGACTTTATTTTATTTTTTTAACTGGCAAACATCATAAGTGTAATTCAAGCCACACGTCTAAGAGGACCAGAAAATAATTTCTCACCATTGAAACTAAGTCATAAAACAATTTCTGAAGTTAGGTCCCATGGTGGTCCACCAAAAGGGAAGTGACCTGGGCGCTCTGTTCCTGATGTGATTGTCTTAGCTCTGCTAGCACAGCACAAACATGATTGGCAATGGCTCAACACATTAACCCTCAATTATCTACATTTCCTGAACTAAATCTCCTGCACTTCCCTTCAAACCCACATGCCTTCAACCCATCTCTCATCCTGTGACCCTCCCTCTATCTGTTTTCTTTCCCTCCTGCTCATCTCTCTTTCTCTCACTCTGCTCTCTCTATATGTTTTCTCTCCCTCCTGCTTATCTCTCTTTCTCCCCCTGCTCGTGCTTCTCTCCGTCTCTCTCTCAAGTGGAAATCGATGCCCAGTGCAGTCTTTAACAACTCTGGCAGTGTGCCTGGCTACACCTGCGTCTCCGTCAGAGGTCAAGGCACACCAGGGCCGGGGTACACAGATAAACACCTGCTGTCTGAGCGCTCGCAAAGAGCGGCCAGCCATGTTGGAGACAACATAATGAACCATTTGGACTCATTTACACAGGCAGACACATTTGCACGCTCACGTGCAGGTGCACACATGCACACAAACATCATGAAGACAACAGCACGTGCACAGATGTCTACTGCATGAAAAGTGTTTATTTTCTGTATATTTCTGTGATCATGTGTGAATAAAAAAATAATATTCAAATAAATAATTGAACGAATTAATGAATCAATGTGTTTTTCTAAATCAATGTAATTTGCCCATAACTGGTCTCTGGTGTCATTCATAGTTGACTGATACGGTATGATTTTGGGGTAGCCTAATTTCTATACAAGTTGCCAAATATTCATAGTGTTTTAAATGATGAATTTGATAGTATTCCCCATCTTTGCTGAGCAAACGTTTAGTTTGAATGGAATGAAAGACCTGGCCCCTATAGATGCCTGTTGATTAAATGCCTGGCCCATGTAGATGCCTGTCCCAAATATAAGCAGGTTGAGGTTTTAATTAATAATTGATTTTTTAGTCTTACCATGTATCATTGCATTTACTGTAAAACTTTGCCGTTACCTCTCACAATTAAGTATCTCACCATTACTATGAAGTGATTCCATCTGAATTACCGTTTTGTTACAGACTTAACAATAAGTTATCACTGGGTTGCTATGAGTTGTGTGCTGTGTTATTGTGATTTTACCAAATTATGGTATATATAAGTACCCATTTGGGTGAAATACGGCTACATTTAGATTGCTATTAAAGTGTCTGGTCGTTACCTAACCCTAAACCTAAATATAAAGACAACAGTCCAGATATAGTGTGTGTTGCCTGTGCCCTGTTGCTTGGTTACTTGCAGCATGGCCAATAACAGGTCAAAGCACCCTCTCTCTCTGTCTCTCGCTTCAACGAAAACACTTAGTAAAAGGCACATCCAGAGCCCAACCAAGATGAACAAAACAAAATACATCCTATTACCCAGCTGATGTAGGTCTGTCAGAAATAGGGAAACAGGGAGGAGGGGGTATTGGGGGCAGTGCATGGCTGCCACTTCAGCCATTTTACTGTGGGAGTAGAGGCGAGCGAGCTGCAGCACTGCCACTTCCTCAATTACTTTTCTCTTTTTTTCTTCCTTTCTTTTTTTTTGCTGGAGATCCAACTGGGTATTGGGAAAGTGTAAATGGTGCATGTGATATTCAGATTAGTGGAACCTCCAGGACCAAGGCTCGGCTAACTGACCCCCACTCATTTGCATGATGCTAAGTTACACCTCTCTGCTGCTTATAAATGTTTTGGTCTCCCCAACAGATACCAGAGAAAGAGAGAGAGAGAGAGAGAGAGAGAGAGAGAGAGAGAGAGAGAGAGAGCATATGCGTATGTTTTGTTCCCCTGGCTTGCTTGCTTCGCCCTCAAGGACAGAGAGTGGTAATTGGTTGCAAGGAGACTTCCTCTCTGCCTCACTGAAACAACAGGAGAAGTAATGGTGAGAAAATGCCAAGAGGAAGACAAAGTGATAGCATGCATATTAGAGAGTGATAAAGGGAGAGAGAGAGAGATAAAAAGCATGCATATGATAGAGAGAGTGGGAAAGAAAGCATGAGAAGGAAGACATGCAAAGTACATTGACTGAAAGTGGAAGAGAGAGAGAGAGAGAAAAGATAGAGAGACAGTGTGAGAAAAGAAAGGTCAGCCGAGCATATTTTTATGGCCACCATGTTTATAGCATGTCTCCAACACTGCCCATTAGGCTTGCTGGATATTCAGAGGTCAGCCGGTGAGAGCTGCTCACAGCGAGCGCTCCCACTCCCCCGCAGTTCGATCGATACCGCAGTTCAGGCGACAGTTGCCGTTGGACACCGGGGTCCAGAGAGATGGAGCAGTGATATGTCATATCCTGTCATATCCTTTACCTCCCCCGAGCTTTAGTTAATTATTGATACAACCCCCCTCCCCCTCCCACACACACACACATACACACACACACACACCACCCCCACGTGTGCCGGTGGTTCACCTGTCAGTCAAGTGCGGCCTCACAGAATTCTGCCCATAGTAATTATGGGTCATCCGTAAAGGAACAGAGGCAGGGAAGAAGAAAGAGAGGCCTTGGGAGAGGAAGAGGAGGAGGAAGAGGAAATAGGGCATGGGAAGGAGGGAGGAAGAGAGAGCCAGGTGGAGAGAAATAGATGGATGGAGAGAGACAGACAGAGAGAGAGAGACAGGGAGATAAGGAGGGATAAAGAAAGAAAGAAAGAAAGAAAGAAAGAAAGAAAGAAAGGAAGAAAGAAAGGCCATTTTCATGAATGACTGAAGAGGGAGCTTTGGAAATGTCATGGTAGGGGGAGCTCTTTAAAGGCCTGGCTCAGGGGAGGCCAGCAGAGTAAAGAGGAAATATGGCTGTGAATAAATACCCCAATTACATGCAGTTTGAGACAGGCTGAGAATGCCACAATGGCTCTCTGTCTATGGGACGCTGCCCAGCCCTGTGCCCACGCGCCCAATTATCACCCCAGGTCCCATACCCCACCGGCATCACACACACACACACACACACACACACGCACACACACACACACACACACACACAAAGACACACACACAGACACGTGCACACACACACACACACATGCACACGCACACACACAGACACACACACACACACACACACACACACACACACACACACACACACACACACACACACATAAACACAAACACACACAACAAATTAGCTAAGGTGCAGGTACATAATGTCTTGCGGTATCAGGAGTAGATCGCTGCTGGGGCTTGGGACTAATGATGGAGCGGAGCATGAGACACTGAGCCGGGAAAGCAGAAGCCTGTTTCTGCGCATGGTTCAGGGCGGGGGTGTGGAGATTGATGGTGGTGGGCTTCCCCTGCATTGTGTAATATCTTTAAAGTGGCAGGCAGCAGCCATTATCCATTTGTCTTTTTGAGATATGCCCTGTCAGGCAGGCCCGAGGAATTCTAAATTAACGTCATTCTCCTCCATTTTTTTTTGGAGGAGAGCCCTGTGTTATGACACTCTGGCGGCAGCCACTTTATTATTATTATTTGGGATTTTTTGGAGCACTTTAATTTAGCAGGGCAGCCAAGGAGCTCTCGTGGAATCAGCACTGGCTGCTATGAGCAGTGGGAGGATTGCAGAGAGACAGAGGGAGACAGAGAGAGAGAGAGAGACAGAGAGAGAGAGAGACACTGAGGGAGAGAAGGAGAGAGAGAGAGAGAGGGAGAGAGAAAGAGAGAGAGAGAGAAACAGAGGGAGAGAGAATATCACCAAGCCGTGTGCTAACCCCTTTCATAATTAAACTTGATTGCCACTTCAACGGGTTTGGAGACTCACAAGAAAGGGCCTCAGAGAAGGAAATCCTCCGAGAGGGAGTGAGGGGGGACCGGAGAGGGGGTGTGTGTGTGTGTGTGTGTGTGTGTGTGTGTGTGTGAGGGGGGACCGGGAGAGGTACCAGGAGACACCAAAGAACAGACAGTCTTTTATCTCTATCTCTTGCGCTCTTTGTGTGTGTGTGTGTGTGTGTGTGTGTGTGTGTGTGTGTGTGTGTGTGTGTGTGTGTGTGTGTGTGTGTGTGTGTGTCTTTGTATGTGTTTTTGTTTATGGGTCCTTTAAAGACTGTTCATACCAATTAATATCCATCTAATACATATAGTAGCTTATAGCCTGTCCATGATCGTTGAGCATCAATGCACTGTAATGTGTCCCTCGTGCTGTGTTTTTGTTTGTTTGTTTGTTTGTGATTGCACAATGTGCTTCTGAGAGTTCTGTGAGTGTGAGCAGAGGATGAGAGCAAGCCTTGTCATAACTCTGGCAGGCCTCTTGAGTGTGACACCGTCAGTGATTAAAAGTGTGTGTCGTACACTCCACCACACCCAGGGGAGGCCTCAATCTCACCGGTGTCTCACACATACACACACACACACACGCACATACGCACACACATATGCATGCAGCATCTGTGAGTCGTTTCTCTGCTACACATATCCACAATGGTGGATAAATGTCCAACACCTACCCAACAGAAAAGACAGACGCACACACACACACACACACACACACACACACACACACACACACACACACACACACACACACTCACACACACACACCTACACACACATTGGCTGTAGCGAGTAGGCAGAGTACTAGATCAGATTGTGGGATTGATTCTTTAATCAGTGGCTGATTCTGATGAACTCCTCTCTGAGCACCCTTCTGAGATGGATGAAAAATGAGCCTCTGACTGGAATCAATAAAGCTTCGGAGAGGGATTAGACCAGGAGGATGAAAGAACAAAAGTTCTATTATCTTTTTCTTTTTCAGATTATTATTTCCGGCTTTCATATTTTCCCAGCCTCTGGTTATTGTGCACGCATACATACAGATGAGTGGGGAAATTTTCCCTGCTGCCGCTGTCGTGTGTGTGTGTGTGTGTGTGTGTGTTTGTGTGTGTGTGTGTGTGTGTGTGTGTGTGTGTGTGTGTGTGTGTGTGTGTGTGTGTGTGTGTGTGTGTGTGCGTGTGTGTAAATGTGAATGATGCTCTTGTGATCTAACATGCCGGTGGAGGCCTCCCGCACCCTGAGGTACTTACAGTGGTAGTCTCTGGAGGGCAGGCGCATGAGGGATGCTCCAGCATTTGGCGCGTGCAGAGGCTTTAGGACATGCAGCCGTGGCAGAAGCAGCAGCAAAAAGCAGCGGCAGATTCATCCCCACACCCTTCACCCTCCACTCCCCCACCCTCCACCCGTCTATATACTGGCCCCTAGAAGTGATTGTTCTTCCCAGCCCCTCCCATCTCTAGACCCCTGAATACTGTGTGAGTAAGGCCATTGCTGTATCCACTGTGAGTGGTGCTGACTGACTGGAGTCCCAACGCTACTCAAGCCTCCTCTTCTCTGCTCTGTCTTTTTGAAGGCAGTTGGATAACTGATTTCTGTTGTTTATTTATCTTGTAGTGTGTGGTTCTGCAACAGCATCCATTGCAGCCAGTTGATGAGTGAATTACTGCATGTTACAAATTGGTTCGGCACTGTAAAAAAGTGTGAGTGAGTCCTCCATATGACAGCCACATGTTTACATCTTAGGGGGAAAACGTTTATTTCTTGTGGAAAATAAGTTGGCATAGCATGATGGTACTTCCATAAATATGTTGATTAAAATCGACATAACTTATGTCGAATACAATTGATGTTGGTATTGTATATTTCCCATAGGATGAAACAGAAGGGGTAGCATCATATATCACACTGTTGAGAAAATGGTGGTGGTATATTTTTGGTGCTCAGTTCATCAGTGATGATTCTCATACTTTGGCATTGGCTCCATGCATGGACACAACACAACTAATCAAGGCTCTGGTTGAATAACACTTAATTATATTATCACTAGGGAATTTGTGACGGTCCCAAATGAGACCGCACATATCTAGCGCCCTGTCGGCATAGACTATGGGTTAGGATACGTTTGATACACGCACGCACACACAAACAAATTCATGAACTCTTTAAACAATATCACTCGCGCCAAATACATGGAATTTACGGCTATACAAAGACTATTTACTATGCATAACATTTTATTTATACAAAGTTGGTGCACAAACTTTTGTGTAAGGTGTTTGCATGTTGGGTTACTAGTCTAGTCCAGTCCTGTGTGTTTGACGTGTAGGCTTAGTGACTCTGAGATAGTTAAACAGAACTGTTTATTCCATATCTAAGTTTTTTTTGCATAGCTATTTAGAACTATTTTAAATTTTGCTTAGTATATTCCCCTTAATCACCTGTAATTGCTTTCTGTGATTTGGTAAGCCTTAAAATTAAATTAACATTTTACACCGCATCGCTCCTGTTCCTCTGACTCTGTGGCCAAAACCCAAAAAGAAGACGAAACTCAAAACAGTTCCGTCACAGAGTTGTTGTCTTGATTATGCCTGGGCACGCTTTCTCATATTCAATGCCAGCCATAAAGACAAGAAGCAGAGTCGTGTGCCTGGCAAGTCTAGTAGTACTTGTAAGAGATGGTAAATAAGATTGGACATGGTTCACTATCGGAGGACTGTATTTCTGTTTTTAGGCAGTGTTCATTTTTGGTCAAATGAGGACTAGAAATAAAATCATAGAAAGGTAGGATGACAAATCATATCTATTTTGTTAGGAGAAATATAGTTAAGCAATAAGCCCCGAGAGGCCAGAGGATCCAGTGTTTTTAAAACAGCTACGGGGCTATGTTAGGCACAACACACAGCCAATCATAATTAAGGACTGGAACTATCCATTTTAGAATGCTTATTTGATGACAGCAACTTGGTGGATCCAACTCATGGGGCAGCAGGACGAATTCAGTTTCATTGTAAGACATGCCATTTGGCCTCCATTGACACACAGTAAGTGCTCTCCGTTTTAATATACACGCCTTGTAAGAAGTTTAAACTATAAACCGCTTATGCAGAATTCAAGGAGAATTTCTGCATAATGAATGAGGAAAGGTAGCTGTTGTGTGCACAGTGGCTGTGGAAGCCATGGTGTGTGTACAGACTCTGACAGCTGAGTGACGTGTCTGCAAATGGCTGCTACGAGAAGAGCTTCCAACAGGGCTATTGAGCATAGGGCGTCAGCTGCCTTGTTGACTCTGTGTGTGTGTGTGTGTGTGTGTGTGTGTGTGTGTGTGTGTGTTTGTCAGCAGCATGTTTAGATGCTGTTCCTCCTCATTGACTCTCTGTAAGGTTGTCCCTGGCGGCCGTGTCACTCTAATTAGGAGACAGACGGCCACAAACAATATCCCTCATTACCGGAGACATGGTCTAAACAATCATCCACCCACGCACACACACTAACACATGCATTGCACATGTACACACACACACACACACACACACACACACACACACACACACACACACATACACACACACATGCACACCCACCATACACACACAAAGAGAGAGAGAGACACACACACACACACACACACACACACACACACAGGCGCGTACGCGTGCACCAATATGCATGTGCACACACACACACACACACACACACACACATACACACACACATGCACATCCACCATACACACACAAAGAGAGAGAGAGACACACACACACACACACACACACACGCGCGTACGCGTGCACCAATATGCATGTGCACACACACACACACACAGGTACACACACACACACATGCACACACACACACACACACACACACACACCTTATCAGTTACCACAATGTGATTTCTGACTCTATGTGATCAGTGATCTATCTTCAGGTATATTGTTGTGGCATGTTATCCGATCTCTTCACATTTATTGGAACATTCAAAAACTTTTTTTTTTTAATTTGCAGAAATGCTTAAGAGGAAATGTGAAATGAGCTTATTATTCATCATGGGAAGATTCCTTAACATTGAATATAGTTTTCTTGACATTGAACATATTTTTGGGGGAAACTTTTTGTACTGCATTAGAATTACCTCATAAAAAAACAACATCAATGGCATAAAATAGAGACTTTGTGTTCCAACTGAAACAGATGGTCTTTAATCATGTCCTCACATTGGCATTATCCTGACAAATTGAAATAACATAAAGTACTGTAGCTACATCTTCCTTGTGATGTTCTGATTTATTGTCCTAAGATACATAGTACATGGACATAGCAATAACATTGGGAATCAGATGTTGAACTGAACTCCTTTAGTTTTTTATGATATAAGAAAGGCACTGACAACGTTTTTTTTTCTTAAGGCTGTTTTTGACATAATCTTAACAAAGATAAGCTCCACTGTGTAAATCACAATCTCAGTTGATGTCATCTATTTCATGTTTGTCCCACAGCTAAGGTCACTATTTGCAATCCTGTAGCAGTCACTGTTTAATAAAACCATGGTTGCAAAAGCTACGATGTTAGGTTTGTTAAGAGCCTTGTTATGCAGTCATATAGGAGGATGATGATGATCAATTATATTACACACCAACACTGCTGTTAAAGCAGTGGAGCACAGTAGTTAAGGCTTGTTAGATTGATTTATTGCACTGCATACTTTAGCACAAGAAGACTGTGCAACGGTGGAGTTGTTTGAAAAAAGGCTGAGAGTTTCACTCTTTCTACTGTTTGTGACGGCAGAATTATGTTTGAAAAGTTATAACGTAATTCAATGCAACTCTTTCACAAAGCTCTGTGTTCTGTGAATGTTGCAGACAAAATAAAATAGTGCATCAGCATACATCATGGAATGTCCATAAACATGTGTTCACGTTTCTATTTCTCAGGTATCATATGATGCTAGATTGTAAGATATTCCACATAAAGCCCCAGACTCTCCCTTGAGCATTTGGTTTGAGGAGGTGACCTATCTCCAGGTTAGGAGACCAATCCTGTCACTGTTCCTCTTCCCTCCGAGGCTGCAGCTCACTGGAGGAATCCCAGCAGGACGCCTCGCTGTGCATTGTTGACATGTGCCTGTGCTCGGCTTTGAACATGGAGCCCCATGCTGGGCTAAACCCACGTGCATGCACACAACACTGGAAACACTAGTGGAACGCCAAGTAGGACCACATGAAAAAAAAAGACAGTCTTTCTATCTGTCTGTCTGTCTGTCTGGCTGGCTCATTCATTCATTTCCTCAGGGGCCATCCACACGGAGACGCTTTTTGGTTTAAATGCACGTTTTGCATCGTCTTGGCCGATCGTCCAAATGAATCTTGTAAACGCACTGCCCGAAACCGCACTTTTTTGAAACCTGGTCCCAGGGTGGAAAAATTCGAAACTGTAGCCCTTGCCAGTTCGTTTGGATGGCAAAACCGCATATGCGTGTTGATGATGTCATCGCCACTCCTCAGCTGCCCTGAACTTGACACGTATTGCCTAACAATACTAGTTTTCATGTGATATTACCTGCAATAACACTCAGTAGGACCTGTCAGATTCTGTAGACTACGGTTGTTCTGTTGCACATCTCTGTTACAATAAGGGAAAAGTGTCTGTGTTTGTGTGTGAACACCCGGCCAACTCTGCCTCTCAAATATTGTGTAGGCAGATTAATCTTATTAGAGCATTCCAATAGCCTACGCAATATTTGAATGTAAAAGTTAAAATAGGCCTACGTGAGAAAGCCGGAAACAAGCTCTGTTCTAATCTAATGAAGCATCTCTCACCATCGTACGCTTTTAAAAAACTAGTGGCCAAGGATGCCGATGTTGATAGCAGTCCAAACCGGTTAACATGAGTGCCGCTAACAAAGAAGCACATGGAACCATGCCATTCAAGCAGCCATGCTTGATTGAACATACAGTTGAATTGAAAGTTCAAAAGGGGGATCCAAATGTTTTGACATATTTGAACAAATGCAAATGTAACGCAATAGTAACTAGTTACTTTTACAATTCTGTAACTCAGTTACTTTTTTGGAGAAGTAACTAGTAATAACTATAACTAATTACTTTTTGTAATGAGCCCAGCACTGGTTATCAGTTCAGTAAAATATGTTTGCGTGAGACAGATCCTCTCAAAGTAAGAAAGACAGAAAGAAAGGATGAATGAGAGAGAGGGAGATAGAGACAGAGAGAGAGAGCAATGCAAAATAATGACAACAATCCTCTTAGAAACAATAAGACATCCAAAGCAGGCAAAATTGCATCCTTCTCAGCAATTACTTATGAATTAGACCTTTTCTCAGGCTCATCCGCTTACATGATACACATATAAGCTGCATAAATGAAATAAAGGACAATACGTCAGGACAACTGTACCAGATGCCAATCTGTTATCTTTTTATGCATGTACATGTGTGTGTGTGTGTGTGTTTTGCCCTCCCTCCTCTGTCTGAGTCATGATCTGGTGGAGTTTGAGCCCTTAGGCTGTGTCTGTGTGTGTGTGTGTGTGTGTGTGTGTGTGTGTGTGTGTGTGTGTGTGTCCACACTGGCAGCAGCATATGTCATGTGTAATCTGATTTTGAGAGCAGAGAGAGAAAGAGAGAGCGAGAGGGAGATTTGCGGAGGATGGACGGGCGGACGGGGGGTCTTGGGCGTAAAACTCAAATATAGGTCATGTTTATATGTCCACACCACTTCCCCTGACCACAACACACAGGGTGCACTTTCACACAACATTAAACACATTAATATGTCATATTTTCATTCATTACTGTTTACTTTTATTTTTAATTTGATTGACTTTTATTTCTTTGTGCTTTACCTGAAAGATATCTGATTGGGATTTGGGAATGTTTAAATGAGTGATGTATGAGTGTAAAAGAAGTGACCTATTTTTCTTGTTTTTTTTCTTTTTTTCTGCCAGTTATGCCCTGAGTCAGTGGCATGTGAGTCACTAGTGCCAGATTACACTCTTCTCACTCCCTCTAGAGAGACCAGCCCACCCCCCTACGCACACACACACACACACAGAGAGGGAATGAGAGAGGGAGATAGGAGACAGAGAGAGAGAGCAATGCAAAATAATGACAACAATCCTCTTAGAAACAATAAGACATCCAAAGCAGGCAAAATTGCATCCTTCTCAGCAATTACTTATGAATTAGACCTTTTCTCAGGCTCATCCGCTTACATGATACACATATAAGCTGCATAAATGAAATAAAAAGGACAATACGTCAGGGACAACTGTACCAGATGCCAATCTGTTATCTTTTTATGCATGTACATGTGTGTGTGTGTGTGTGTGTTTTGGCCCTCCCTCCTCTGTCTGAGTCATGATCTGGTGGAGTTTGAGCCCTTAGGCTGTGTCTGTGTGTGTGTGTGTGTGTGTGTGTGTGTGTGTGTGTGTGTGTGTGTGTCCACACTGGCAGCAACATATGTCATGTGTAATCTGATTTTGAGAGCAGAGAGAGAAAGAGAGAGCGAGGAGGAGATTTGGAGGAGGATGGAGGGCGGACGGGGTCTTGGGCGTAAAACTCAAATATAGGTCATGTTTATATGTCCACACCACTTCCCCTGACCACAACACACAGGGTGCACTTTCACACAACATTAAACACATTAATATGTCATATTTTCATTCATTACTGTTTACTTTTATTTTTAATTTGATTGACTTTTTATTTCTTTGTGCTTTACCTGAAAGATATCTGATTGGGATTTGGGAATGTTTAAATGAGTGATGTATGAGTGTAAAAAGTGACCTATTTTCTTGACCTATTTTTTGTTGGCATTTTTTTCTTTTTTTCTGCCAGTTATGCCCACACACACACACACACACACACACACAGTGCCAGATTACACTCTTCTCACTCCCTCTAGAGACCAGCCCACCCCACACACACACACACACACACACACACACACACACACACACACACACACACCAGATTACACTCTTCTCACTCTGGACTGCTCACACACACACACACACACACACACACACACACACACACACACACACACACACACACACAGACCAGATTAAACACACACACACACACACACACACACACACACACACACACACACACACACACACACACACACACACACACAGAGCAGAACAACAAACACACACACACACACACACACACACACACACACACACACACACACACCAGAGCAGAACAACAAACACACACACACACACACACACACACACACACACACACACACCAGAGCAGAACAACAACACACACACACACACACACACACACACACACACACACACACACACACACACACACACACACAGAGTAACTGTTTCCATTTCATAGTCTGCCTCTTCCTCTTCATTTCCCCCCTCATATTTCTATTTGATATGAATTAGAATAATATCCAAATGAAAATATTAAGACTAAACATCTCTTATTTATCATTTATCTGCCACATCTCTTTCATGCTGTAACTGTGACTGGTGTAAATACTGTAAACTAAACTGAGACTCAGAGCCGACTGACCCATTAGTAGTTGTGAGGGACACAGATGTTCCTCAAGCTAAAGTGCATCCTAACTCTGTGCTCTCTGACCCTGTGCAGGGAGAGGGGATTACACTCTTACCCCAAAGACAAACGGTTAATCTGGAGCAAATCCACCACATTAGATACTATTCCCAATTACACATATTTCTTCTGGCGGGTGGCCATTTCACATGATGGCATTCTGAGGATTAACTAAAGATGCATTAAGTCACTTCCCACTGGAAACCTCGTCCCACTGCAACAGGGAATTACAAAAAACAACTTAAAAACAAAAACATGTATTTGCAGATGTTCTTAGATGTTCTCAGTGATGTTAGCATCTCTTGCCAGTTTTCCTCTAGATGTCACTTGTCACTGTTCACGTTCAAGCAGTCTGCGGTACATAATAATTGACCAGAAAGGCATGCACGTCTCTTTGGGAGTTTTCTGATTGGTCACAAATTGTTGATTTTTTTTTATTTGTTTTTTTTATTACAGAGATGAGCAATGTCCCAGGGAACTTTATTTATTTATGTATTTATTTATGTCTTTTAATTCAGACACAGCATAAGTGTTTATTCTGATGACAGCTTGATTTTCCATTTTAGCTATCTACTACATGTAGATCAGAACCCTCATTTAAAGATCTGTAGTATGTTTCCTCATTTTGACGCTAAATATACAAAAGAAAAATAGGTCTTAGTGTTGATTGACTTGTCTTAGTGTAGAGATTGTGTTGTCTTAGTGTAGATATTGACTTTTCTTAGTGTAGATATTGACTTGTCTTAGTGTAGATATTGACTTGTCTTAGTGTAGAGATTAACATCTCATACACTGCAGTTCTTTGCGAGAGGACCTGTTATCAATTGTCTTAAAGGGCTGCACATCAGACAAATCAAGTGACACTTCCTCCTCACCATGCTTCCAATTGCCTCCGTAACCAGGATGTGACACTTTCCTGTCAGGTCCTGAGCTTTCCTCAGGGGAAGATGCCAAGGGCGAGTCGACTGCAAACAATCAACAGCTGGACCTCACCAGTCTGCCAAACTGCAATCTTTGGGGAATTGTAGTCTTAACAGCTTGACCCCCATAGTCCCACGAAGGGTAAGGCTTAGGATTCATTTGTAGGTGAAAGACTACATCAGAAGCTGCTTGAGTCATAGTAGAAGCGAGCAGTTCCCCAATAAATAAGATGTTATTTGCTTTCATTGGACTTTGGAGTTTAAGAGTGTGCATGTGTGTGTATCTGCGAGCGGTGCAGAGCCAGTGTGTGTGTGTGTGTGTGTGTGTGTGTGTGTGTGTGTGTTGTCTGCCGCTGAGCTTGTGTTGTCGGTACATGTCTGTGCCAATCGAGCCCCGCTGTGCAGAGTGTTGCTGGTCCCTGCGCTCACTGGGGGTCTCATTTGATTCATAGGGAGCTACATTTACATCTCTATAAAGTTTGTTTACGCGGGCTTCCTCTAAGCCCAACCAGAATACAGCGCATATCCAACCCACAACCTGTCACGGTCAAGCAGCTAGAACTAGATGAGTGTTTCTATCTCTGGTTCTCTTTCTCTCTCTCTCTTTCTCTCTATCTCTCTCTTTCTCTCTGAGTGTCTCTATTTCTATTTCTCTCTATATCCCATTGTCTCAATCTCTCCTCCTGCTTTCTCTCTCTGTCCTGTCTTCCTAGTTAGGACAGCGCTGTTCTCTTTCGTTTCAAGTCGAGACGACACAAATACAGATTGACAGCCTACAAATTGCTTCAGGACTCTGCGGTGAGGTGGGGGGGGTTATATATTTTTAAAGCTACCATTTAAATTACAGCTCAGAGCAGATGACTGGTTTAGCCACTATTGACACCAGCTGGGAAGAAATGCAAAACAAGCTATTCCCTGGACAAATGGGATTTGAAATGAAGAAAAAAAATCTCATTGTTATCTTGGCTTATTTCCATGTAATTTTCTTGTGTGTTTGTGTGTGTGTGTGAGAGAGAGAGAGAGAGAGAGAGAGAGAGAGTGTGTGTGTGTGTTTTTAATGACTCTTAGATTGAGGGAGGACACAATCCTTTGGCTGGAGACTGGCCTGCTTAGTATTCCCTTTTGTTTAGTTTAATGGGTGCCAACTCTCCCATCTTTCTTACAGAGAGGACCTTACTGTACTTGCATTGGTGTATATACTATTTGACTTGCTCTTCTGAAATAAAGTTCATGTTTGTGCTTATCTGCGTAGGCGCAGTAAACAATTTTCATTAATGACACTATTCTGATTTGGATTCTGGCTTATTTTCGATTCCATTGTCAATCATTCTGTTTGATTATAGCATGTTTCTTGGGCCTCACTGATGATGTTATATCCCCCTTTACTTTCAAATATGATGTATGTCCCTGTATTTCAAATTCTCAATTAAATGTGAATCAGGATTGCACTTGCAAGCCAGAGGTAAGACCTGACACTGACATCCTACTGATCCGGTTACTTCATTGTCATGTCATTATATCTGTTGGTCATTTATTTAACACTGAGGGGAAGACACTGTTACAAGACCCACTCATTACATTGAGGAAGTATCTCACTTATTTAAGACCATGGGGATGTTCTGTTTCATGCTCCAGACTCTGGGCTAAGGCTGCATCATTCAGGTGGCCAGTCATTGGGCTGGCCAATGGCGGGCAAGCAACACTAATGCCCTCCCAGACCACCAGGCACCAGGCTGACAGTCAAGGGCACACGGACACACACTCTCTCTCTCTCTACAGAGGCTTCACGAGTGACCCCACCCTGTGTGTGTGTGTGTGTGTGTGTGTGTGTGTGTATGTGTGTGTGTGTGTGTGTGTGTGTGTGTGTGTGTGTAAAAAAAGGAAAGAAAAAAATAGCCTAATCTCTCTCTCTCTCTCTCTTTCTGTGTGTGTGTGTGTGTTTGTGCGTGTGTGTCATGATTATTTTTTGTAGACCAGTGATGCTCCTGTATTGTCTAATTTCCATATAATGGTAACCATATCACAAAGACACCATCACCACAGCTATATCATTTTTCATTGTGCAAATTAATTGATGTGCAAGAGTGTGGTTGTAACTCAATTAGACATGTGTTTGTATGCAAGGATGGATGGATTGAAGGGGGAGGGGCAGCCTGACTGACATGTTAATTCTAATAAATGAACATATCTCATTTCCGTCAGCCAAATTAGATTTGTATTATGGATGAGCGGGGATGGCTGTGAACTTGGCTTACCCATCATCCAAGCAATGGTCATTTGGAAACAAATAATAAAAAAACAGAACATACTAATTTATTTTGCATTGATGCATAGTGATTAGATGCCCATCAGGCTAATATAATCCCAAGATTAGATCCCGCTGATTGATGGATGAGCCCATGAAGAGAGGCCTGAGTTCAACGTCTTTGTAGTCTTAGATGGTTTAAAGTCTCCCCTGAGATTTTGCTTCCAATGACTAAACAAGCTTTCTTTGTACGCCTTTTTATGCACTTTGACAGTTACTGCAGGTTGCCAAACACAGTGAAAATGTAAAGCAGCGCCTTGGAGTCAGAAAAAATGACTGTGTATCATCCAAGTCTATTTTACAGACAGGTAAGCAGACATCTTTTTGTTGTAAAAAAAGAGTACAGTTTTTACCTTGAACTTAACCTCCCACAAAACGTGTGAGCATAGATTCTGACAACAACCGGGAATCAAAGAGCACAGAATCTCCCGGCATCCAACACCCCTCCACCCCCCATCCCCCACACACTTCTTCTAGCTTTGAAAGTGGAGTACTCACAGAGACACACACACACACACACACACACACACACACAACTCGCTCTTGGTGACAACTCTGACTCCACATCCCAAAATAAAGCTACACTCAGCTCTCCTTGCTGTGTGTTTCGCTGAGGTTTTCCCAAACAGAGGCGGAGAGAGTTGGAAGCCAGTCAAGTCCTTTCCACATCCAGCCCTGAGTTGGCCCTGTCTCGGGCCAGAGCTGGCTGCTGTCGAGGGTTTCTCTACCAAACAGGTGAGCACATCCATCTCTTTGATGAATGAAGGAATGAATGAATGTACATGTGGTGTTTATGTTGTGGTTGTGGTTGTTGTTGTTGTTGTTGTTGTTGTTGTTGTTGTTTCAGGTAGTGATGCTGTAAGCATTGTATGGGATTACATTGAAAGACAAGTATTTGCTCTGTGGCTGTGGATTCTATTAGAGCAGTTAGGTTCATGAATATGCAACCCTTATGGCGTATAACGGCGTATAATGCACACACGTCCTGGATGTAGTCTGTATGATCACTTAATTCTGCACTATACGTTAAATGGCCTCATGCTCGTGTCAAGACCGTGTGATATGGAAAGAGATGTGATTTAAACCATGACAAGACAGTGGAGCTTTCTCTCTCATCATTAGAAACCTCTCTCTCTCTTTCTCTCTCCCTCTCTCCCTCCCTGCTCCTTCCAGTTCCTCCCCCCTGCACCGGTGCGCTGCATGCTGAGCAGTGCTGCTGCCTGAATTGGCTCTGATGGTGCAGGTATTTCAGGGGCACTGTGCAGAGGGATTATCTGTCAGCTGCTCCACAGTAATTTGATCAAT
Organism: Alosa alosa; assembly: GCF_017589495.1. NCBI lineage: Eukaryota > Metazoa > Chordata > Actinopteri > Clupeiformes > Clupeidae > Alosa > Alosa alosa. Next base: position 22,739,286 of record NC_063202.1, read on the forward strand.
CGTTTTCTCGTGGCTCCACGTTCGCTACAGACACCAGCCTTTCAGGTAATCTCCCGATGGGCCCCAGGTCTCATAGCTTAATAAGAAAGAAGTCATTACTGATGAGGAATCAAGCCCACTGCTTTAGCGGTTTACATACATAAGGCGACCTCTGAGTGTCCACCTATCAAAGTCCAGCAGCTAGTCGGCATCATTCAACCACCCGTTGTGCCAATATCAGAGACAGCTTGTGCAGGCAGTTTCAGAGACATGTGACATGTTTCAGAGACACAGACATGTTTCAGTGAACATTTCCATGTTCACTAATGTTCCCACACACAGCAAGTAGACGTCTGTAAAGCAGATTCAGCAGCTGTGGGGTAAATAATCTAGCATGGGAAAGTAGAAGCTCTTTTGCGCTGGAGCACAGTGCTCTGTATAGGACTGCAGCTATGGCTGTGAGCTGCCCGCATCTCTGCATCATGTCATCTCTATCTGTTCCCCCTCTCCATCTGACTGAGGGGATCACACCTGTACATTTCTTCCCAGTATGCACTGCAGGGCAGCGTGCCGTGCCCCCAACCCGCCCACCTCCCTCACACTCCTCCCAGACCCTGCAGGCATGAGCATCAAAGCGCAGTGCAGTTCTCCGAGACGCCAAACTCACTCGCTCTCCATCCTCGCCACCTCAACAGCAAGCTCTCCACACACACACACACACACACACACACACACACACACATACCATTCCACAAGAACCCACCTGCTGGGTGTCTCTTGATCTGAGAGCTGATGTCACCTTTCAACCAACTGACATGCAGTCAGCCAGAGCAGAGGGAGGCCATGGCCATGGTGAGTGTGTGTGTGTGTGTGTGTGTATGAGTGTCTCTCTCTCTCTCTCTCTGTGTGTGTGTGTGTGTGTGTGTGTGTGTGTGTGTGTGTGTCTGTGTGTGTGAGAGAGAGAGAGAGAGAGAGAGAGAGAAAGAGAGACTGTGTGTGTGTGTGTGTGTGTGTGTGTGAGAGAGAGAGAGAGAGAGAGCGAGAGCCACCTGTGTGCTTCCTCATCTTCATGTCTTATTGCCGTTTCCATGGAGCCATTCTCTGTTTGGCGAACAGAACTGTAAAAGTGTTTAGAAACTCATTTCAGTGCCGCAAACTATCTGGTGGCGAAGGCCCCTTACTCTTAGACCAGCATAGTGGACATCTGGGGTCACCACACAGGCAACACACCACACAAGGAAATACATAGAGAAAAACAGACACACAAACACACACACACACGCACACACTAAGACACATAATCAAAGCAATAAATGTGGTCTGCTCTCTCTCTCTCTCTCTGTGTGTGCAGCTGGGGTGGGAGGAGGCCATCAGCACTAATCACTTTACTATGAGCACACACCCAGACCACCCCCACACGCACACACATTAATGGACCTCAACTCCCCTGCTCCCTGCCCACTCCACCCACCCCCCTCTCTCTCTCCCTCTCTCTCTCTCTCTCTCTCTCTCTTCCTCTCTCTCTCTCTCTCTCTCACCCCCTCTCCCTCTCTCTCACCCCCCTCTCCCTCTCTCTCACCCCCGCCCTCTCTCGTTCTCCTCCCTGCCTTTCAAGCCGGTTTATCCTCCCAGAGATCAGTTAGCAGGGAGGCAGCAGACAGCACTTTTCCCCACCACTGCACCAGTGCACTAACATCCTAAAGATTAGTGCGCATGGACACACACACACACACACAGAAACACACACACACACACACACACACACGCACCGACACACTCTCCCTCTCATACACACACATGCGGACACACTTTCTCTCTACACACACACACACACACACACACACACACACCCACACACACACACACACACACATTGACACATACTGTACACACACAAGCACACACAACTGGAAACACACACACATGGAGACAAACACACATAAACACACAAATGTACACACACACACACACACACATGGACACCCCACACACACACATAGACACACTCACATTGGCACATGCACACACATATGGGACTCACTCAATTTCTCGCTCTCTCACATGCTCACATGATGAAACATCCACATACGCACACTTGACAACACACACACACACACACTGTGATGGTCATAGATAGATGGGTTGGCAGGCTTAAACCATGGCCTGATGTCCACCTCTGGCGTCACTTCAAACGGTCAGCATGGCCACCCGAGAGTGACACCTTACATCTGCTGAGAGTCACCTCGTTCCTTCTGTAACGCCATCTCTCTCTCTCTCCCTCCCTCCCTGCCTTTCTCTCTCTCTCCATCTCTCTTCCTCTGTCCATCTTTCTCTCTCTCTCTTTCTCCCTCTCTCATTCTGTCTCTGAGACCTCGGCCCTCTGGCTGGACAGTGTGTGTGTTTCTTCGTCCAGGTCTCTGTGTTTAATCTCCTCTTCTCTGGCAAGCCTGTCTGGCTGCTCTTTGATCACTCATGTGTCTGGTGTGGTGTGGGTGTATGTGTGTGTGTGTGTGTGTGTGTGTGTGTGTGTGTGTCTGGTCCATGCTGGTCTGCTTCCTCTCACCTGTCCCTTGACTTATCCGGCTTCTCCACCTGTCCGATCCCCCCCATACCATCCCACCACACACACACACACACACACACACACACACACACACACACACACACACACACACACACACACACACACACACACTGGACAGTTATGGCCAGCACACTAGATAGCCCCACTTCCTTCATGACAGCCTTGATCCCCACCCCACTGAGCAGAAGTAGATTATGGACTTAGCCTCTCAGCGTGAGGGCTTTTGGGAGACTTTTATTCTCCATAAACACAAATCAGCAGCTACACCTGTCTGGGGATCGTTCTGCTTGTTATCTGACCCCTTTAGTCAATTGCATCGTTTACTCAAAGCTGTTGTTCTGGGAGTAGTCCCACTCTCTGTTGTGATGCTCAAGACAAGCCAAGCATGTCAAGCAGTAACAGAAAAAAACAAACATGCACAGCATCCAGGTAAAAAAAAAAAAACACCATTAATTCCTGAGTGTTCAACAATACATTTTGAGGGTTAATGTGAGCGAGCTTCTGCTTTTAGTATTATTGATGTGTCCATCTCCACAGCTGAACATTATGAGTTATGTGTTTGGGGTTCTTAAAGGCTCTTAAACTCGACTCACTTCAAATCAGCAAACTGGGACAGGTCCCACGCCTTTTGTTTGAAGTGAAAGGATGTGATATGAAAATCTCTGTCCTTACCATGCACACACACACACACATGCGCGCACTCACACACACACACACACACAAACACACATGCACACAATCACACACACACACACACACACATGCGCGCACACACACACACACACACCTGCCAGACATCCTCTCAGTGATGTTTGTTTCTCCTCTTATCCCAAGGCTGACTGATCTGTCCAATCTAATAACCTGAGCCATCTTCTTGTCCTCTTCTACAGTCACTATTTGTGTGTGTGTGTGTGTGTGTGTGTGTGTGTGTGTGTGTGTGTGTGTGTGTGTGTGTCTGGTTGCAACCCATCCCAGCAAATTGTCCACCCTCTCACTAAGGTCCAGTGTCTACAGGTCTCCATCCTGTCAGGGGGACGTTAGGCTTCTGAAGCCTGAGACTGGGGTTCTCCATGCGTGACTGTCTGGATGGCTGGAGGTAGACCTATCAAGTTACACACATCAGCAAGGCTGTGAACATCAAGACATGCAAACAACTTGCACTGTGAGTGGTGTGACTCTTATTTGTTTGCTTGTTTGTTTATGTTTGTTTGTGTGTACTCTATTTGTGCTTATTAAGTTGCTCTGTTTCTGTCAAAGCAGACCGCCAGGGTCTCACGGTGTGTTAATAAAGTCTGTTTAATCCCCAATTTAGTTCAGGAGACTAGAACATGTAAAAATGCTAATTCAGCATACATTCTGTAATTCTTTGTAGAATTGCTTTAATTCAGGTGCATTACCATATGAGCCTGTCACAATTGTGACCGTACAAAATAATCTTGCTCTTGTGCCTTTAAAACTATTACTGGATGAATTATCAATACATTTCTCCCAAAAATAGAAACCTGAAAGGGTCTCAGTTAAATGTGTGCATTGTTAAATGTGTAGTGTAATTTGTCACATGGCCAGAGCTGCTTATGTTTTGGTTGCACCCTGACCAGAAAATGTCCACCCAAAAGCCCCCAAACTAAAGCTTAGAAAAGTATGTTTATGTAAACATAGGACAATGATTTTTGGTACACATCATCTTTAAGGTGTCTAGTATGGAGGGATGCAATTGAAATATGTGAACTTTGTTCAGCGTTCTCATAGCATGAGTGAACATGATGACGGTCACAATTGTGACCGTTGGGAAACACATATAGTCCGATTTTAAGGATTTTCACACATCTTATTGTACAATCATCTAATTTCCACTAAATTCCATTCAGAGATGATATGGGGACATTGTCCCAGGTCTGTTCTTTACTTTTACATTTGTATCACATGGCATTTCTCAACATGGCCTCTGAAATTCTCTATTATATTCTAAGTGCCCATTTTTACATAGAAAATACATTATACCACACTATTATACATAGTGTGGTATAATGGATTTTCTATGCTGTTCTTAATTTTAATTTCATCAGATCGAACTGACTGCCCAGATTTTACAATCACACCTTAAAAACAGTAAATCATTATACTTATTGACTCTTATATTACATAATGTCACATATAAACAAGGTGGTGGGGGGTATAATCAACTTGCCAGTCAGCCTGTTGAAGGCATATTGGCTGAATTTATGCAGAGACTTGCAGTAGATATGAACAACCTTACCAGAAAAAAATGTATTCCCCACCCCTTTTCCCAGCAATACCCTCAGTGTCTCAAGTGTCTCAAGAATTTGCTCTCACACTATTGTATGTCCAAACTACAGAATGTTTCCTATTATGCATTTAGAACCTTACTTAATTCAGTGGTACAATTAATCAAATTTAGCAATATAGTGGATATCACACCCCTCTGACACTAGATTAGGCCAATAACAGCTTTATTCCAGCTTTATAAAGCACATACCAAATGAGCATAGGTCCCAGGATACATAGGACACTGGGAATATAGGGCCTTATGAAGATGGCAAGTTACTTAGTTGCATGCTGTGATGAAAATATGTTTAACAGCACTCACCAAAACACACCTCTCCACTTGTGTGTTTGATGCCAGACAGGCTCATATGGTAATGCTGTTGTATATGCATTTAGAACCTGACTTAATCCAGTGGTAAAATTAATCAAATTTAGCAATATAGTGGACATCACACCCCTCTGACACTAGATTAGGCCAATAACTGAGGTCAGAGCAGGCTCCTATGCTCCTCAGGTTTATATGTGATGGGATCATGGACAGGTGTCCTGTGTTCCCCAGGTCAAGCATTGTATGTTTCCAGGGTCCTCTAGCTTTATAAAGCACATAATAGGTACCTGAATGAGCATAGGTTCCAGGATACATAGGACACTGGGAACATAAGGGCCTTATAAGGCCTTTGGAGCATAGGGACCAGGTAACATAGGTTCACTTCATTTAGTGACCTTAACAATACCACTGAGCAAAGGAGACCAATTGCTGATCCAATGGAAAGGCAATTAATGGCATTGGAAGTATGGCAGTAGACTTGCAGGACAATCTGTTGAGTAATTAATTAATTAATTAATTAATTAATTAAATAATGAATTATAAAATTAAATAATACAATAATAAACAAACAAACAACATCACTTTTTGTAACATTTGTGGTTGCTGTTGTATTGTAGGGTGGTGTTGTTTACACTATAGTCATAATAGTGTGATATAATGCCTTTTCTATGTAAACATCGGCACACTTATAATATAATAGAGAATTGCAGAGGCAATGTTGAGTATTGTATTGTGATACAAAATTAAAAGTAAAGAACAGACCTGGGACAATGTCCACTTATCATCTCTGACTGGAATTTATTGAAAATTAGATGATTGCACAATGAAATGTGTGAAAATCCCTAAAATCGGACTATGTTGTTTCCCAACGGTCACAATTGTGACCAAGCATAAAAGACTCCTTTTCACCCACTTTTTCAGGAAAATTAAAAAAAAATAGTAATTGATTACTTCAAAGGGTTACTCAAGACATATGATTTTGATATATTCAAGTCTGGGAAAAATTTGGGATTAAACGGGTTAAAGCTGAATTAGACGCAGAAATTTGGTGGGAAGAATAAGAAGAAGAAGAAGAAGAAGAAGAAGAAGACTTCGGATAACAGAACAGTGCATTTTCATGCACTGTAATTAGCACAACTCTTCAGCCAGGATTAGCTAACTTGTGATATCCCCATTTAGTAAAGCAGCTGATGCCAATTAGCACAACTTTTCAGACAGGGTTAGCTAACTTGTGATATCCCCTGCGTTAGGTGCACAGGCAAAAGGAATACATGGTAGGACTTTTCCTTCCTGAAACCGAGGTTGTCCACCTCTGGTTTGTGATTGAGCTGCATTGCACACTAATCCTCACCTTACACTTCTTCACAGCAGCTGAGTATCAAGATTAGAGAAACATCCAAACCAGATCAGAACCAGATTAGAGCCACATCCATACCTAAACTATACCACATCCACACCAGATTATAGCCCAATCCAGTCCAGATCCTCACTAGATTAGAGTGGGGTCAGAGCAGACTCAGATTCAAACCATGGGTCAACAGAGTTTGTTTTCTCTGTGCTGTGTTGTTGGGCCTGTTCTGACTTTGAGAAGGAAAACTGGATTTCACTGCACTTGCACGCCAGCTCTCCAAACAAGCCCTCCCAAGTCATCATAAAGGGCAAAGAATTATACACTGGACCCACATCAATCACTAACACATCCAGTTTGTGACACGGCCGCCAGTGTTTGCTTCTGCGTGAAAGGTCAACGCTGGGGATTCATGGGAGTTTGTGGCAGGGGTACAACCCTGTTGCTTCAAGCTTCATCTTCTCTGCATACCTCCTCAGCTCCTGCCATCCATCAGTGTGAAAGACAGATGGACAGAGAGAGAGAGAGAAAGAGAAAGAGAGCGAGAGAGAGAAATCCACTTTGGGAGAAGGGGAGAAAAATCAGAGACCTTTACTAAAGGGATTATTCTGTAAAGCACTTAAGAATGAGTTTTCTCTTTGAATCTCTAGTCGTGGATCGAAGCCATGGGTTGCCTAAGGTAAACCCAAGAAGTGTTAGGATAACAGCTGTAGTTGGGGTTAAAGATGACAGTAAGTTCACCCTCAGATTGTTGATTTGCATCTTTATCACCATCATCATCAACTTTATTGTCAGACTCAGGGTCCATTCAGAAGACACAGACAACACAGACACAGCTCAGTTTTGGACTTTTGTTACATCTTAACCCTTAGAACTCCACGCACCCTTGGAAAAATGACTAATTTTAAAAGACTTACACTCGTTGTTCGGAGGTGCCGTCTATCGAAAGGGTAGGGTTCAAAGATCACACTGAGCTAAGTGGTTTTCGGATCCATGAAGTAAAACCAACGTTATTGTTATTTTAAAAACATGTACATTTTTACCGCAAGTGGAATGTGTCAAAGACATTGTGAAAATATAATAGCGGAGAAAAACTCAAATTTGTTTGGCTCGTGTTTGTGTATGTAGTTGTTTAAAATGACATGACAATACTTAAATCATATTGCTTAGGTTGTGCTGAAAAAAAAGGATATAACTGCACATTCCTGAGACCTCTATAAAGTCATTAAAACATAGTGATGCAAAACACTGCAAAAAATGCTGTGAGTTTTAAAGGTTAAGACTTCACGTACAAATAACAATCTTCATTTCCAGATTTGAATCCTACACAAACAATATTTTTGGGGCAGATTCATATCTCTTTTGGTATGCTAATGCACCAATATATGTGCAGTGTTACACTACCAAATCTACTTAGCAATTAAATAAAAAAAATCCACTGAGCCAACTCACAGTGAGGTGTCCATTTGAGTTGCAAAGGGGGAAAAAATCACTGTAATTACTTGTGAAATAATGAACATTTGGCCCCCGCAGTGATCCCTAATTAAAATTCACATGGCATATCTCAGTGCTTCTGACAACTCTGCCACTCCAAACAAACTAAAAGCTTCTGGGCCTGGGCTTCTGCTGCACTTCCTGACTCTCTCACCCTTACAATACCATCTTCTTCCTCCTCTTCCTCTCTCACCCTTACAATACCATCTTCTTCCTCCTCTTCCTCTCTCACCCTTACAATACCAGCTTCTTCCTCCCTCACACTCAGAAGACCATCTGACAACAAGAATCAATCCAGTCTGATTTTTCCATAATGGAGAGGATCTGTTTTAAGTGACCTAGCACTCCATGGCCAGTAAAACCAGTGTACTGCCCAAAACTAAGCTACATTATTCAAATTTGCTTTCCAGAGCTGTGGCACCTCTTATTGATGTCTGTGATGGCAGGCCAGAGTGTTTTCAACCAACTGTGTTTGAATCAGTGATTATATGAGTTAAGGCCATGATTTCCCAGTGGAGTTTCACAAAAGCTGTGCGAACAGAAAAGGGGTATAATCAAGTGCATTAGCTCAATCAATAACTAACTTTCATATGGTGTGAGTGGCAATTGAGATGTTTTGTGTGAATGTTGTGAAATACTTTTTTTTTATTACTCCCAAATGATTTTTGAACTTATTCTGTAGCACCAGTAATAAAATGACATTTATCGCATGGTTATTTCTGATTGGTTTGAAAAGATCTTTTAGAAGCAAGGGCAACACACTTTATGTTTTATTTTTATTAACTACAATGATACATTTCACAAAGGCTCTCAAAAGAAAACATTTTCAATCAGTCTATGCTATCTATTCATCCCCTCTCTGATCCCCCTCTGATCCCTCAGTACACACACACACACACACACACACACACACACAAACACAAACGCGCGCACACACACACACACACACACACACTTTTAGTAGGGAGGTCATGAGGTCTGCTCTCGTCTACTGGATACCTGAATATATAGAGTATGGCTTGAAGCTCTTTAATCTGGGGTTGAGTGGCCGGTGCCATCTTAGAGATTGGCGCTGGGCACTCCTCCAGGGCATAGATAGATGCCATCATGGAAGAGAGAGAAAGAGAGAGAGGGAGAGAGAACCATAGGCCAGATGCCTTGGTACTGAAGAGCTGGCCCCTTGGCATGTGTGGCAGAGATATGAAAAGGAACCAAGTGTTCTTTCTGCATAAACTTACTCTCACTAACTGGGTGGATTCTGTAGATAGATTAATGGTAGGATAGATGGATAGATTAATGGTAGGACAGAAAAGGAAGGGAAAAAAAAAGATATACTGACTACTTGTTGGAAATCTTCAATTACCTAAAATGGTTGACATGTTGATAGATAAATGGACAAAGAGAAACAGTGGCAGACACCTTGATTTATGAGTTTTGTGAAAGTGAGTTTCAAGTCCCACAATGAATAATTGTCTCTGTGCATCTGCAAATGGTGAAATAAGCGAACTGGAAAAGCTCCAAACAAAAAGGGACACTTCGCGCCTCTTCATTCGTTTCATTCCACAGGGAAACAGCTTTTTTTCCTCCCTGTTGATCAAATGGTAAGATTGCTGGAGCCGGAATGTCATTAAGTTCTATCCGCCATTCCATTGATCATACGGAGCAGGCTTCTAGAACGCCTGCGACATGTTCATTAGCCAAACAGTCGGAGAAACTTCTTCTCAATATGAGAGCAAGAGGGAGAGGTGGGGGTCGGGGATGAGGAGAGAAAGAGAAAGAGAGAGAGAGAGAGATGGAGAGAGGTAGGTCGGGGGTTGAGAAAGAGAGAGAAAGGGAGATGGAGAGAGGTAGGTCGGGGGTTGAGAAAGAGAGAGAGAGGGAGATGGCCGAGTCAACGACAGCCATTGATCTTTCAGCCGTAACACTAATTAGCATCCTATCAATGTGCCGTGTAAATATACACTGACATACGGGAGCTGCTCCTTCGCTTACCTTCGTTTCACCGCTAATGATTAGAACTGGCGCCCCGAAACATCAGCCGCCCCTCCCCGCTGAAGAAAACGCAAATCAAAGTGCAGATTAATCATAATTTCATTAGCGTCCTGCCAGACAGGGCCTCTATCAGGGCAGCCAACTGCATCGTGCGCGGGTAATTAAAAAACAGACGTGAAGGCGATGGTATGGATGCCCTCATATCCACACAGCACTGCCAGTCTACTGTTGGCCAAGACTGTGTGAAATGTATTTGTTGTTTTCAGAGGTTCAGGCTCTTTGTAAAGTGCCATGAAACTATTTCAACTGTTCTAGCACTATAGAAATAACATTGAATTGAATTGTATTTGTTTCTATGCTAATATGATTGATTGGTTTGGTTTCAGATTGTCCCTCTTGATCCGTCTGTTTGTTAGTGAAATAAAGACCAAGTCAGTAGGCTATGCTAAATGTCATGTGTTGACACTGAATAAGGGACAAGTTTGATGAATGAGTATGATTATGTTATTGAGAAAGTACTTTACATGGGGTGGAAGAGACAGTGAAAAGGTTGTAGCACTGCATTAAGTGTATACAGGACATTGATAATTATTATCCTAAAACTATTGTTTAATTCTATAACACATTTTTTTTCTGTTTCCTATGTTTTGTTCAGTAAGGCAGGAAGATCTGCATAGGAACTAGCCTGCAAATCCTAACTATCAGACTGGATAAGCTCTACCTTTAAGTGTAAACCTGTTCAAAGCATGGGGAATGACCAAAACACCACGTACTGGATGGTTTTACAGTTTGTAGGATACAGCGTGATGCTAACAGCAAACATGTTACAGGTGGGCCATTGTAATGTAATATTAGCATGGCTTGAACATGCATCTGCCTTTGCAGGATCATAACGATCCATTTCATACTGACTGTTTATGTCTTCAGACACATGAAAAGGCCAATGCCACACATCATTCAGCGCTAGCAAACAGGCAGAAGTCAGCCATGTTTCAGAGTTCATCTCCTATTTGCCTTGTCTCTACATTAACTTTCCCAACCAGTCCTCATCGCTTGCGTGTTATGTCAAATCTGCAGATGAAAGATCCTTTGAAAACAGGAAGTGGCGAGAGGAATCATTTTCCCTTTCTCTTTAAAAAAAAAAACAGACGTAGCAGCATGGGGGCTGTAACAGCACAACGGTAGTGGGTAAAAAAAAAACAGATCAAACAGCAACATTTTCCCCTTTTTGATTTGGATCATTTTTCTCTCTCTGACAGGAACTAAAATAAATTGTCAACATAATGAAAGTGGGGAAAGTGTGAAACAAAGAGCGTGGAAAAGCTGAGGGAGACATTCAGAGCGGCAACACATGGCTGCAGGTCCTGGTGGCAGCGCTAGAGGTGGGGGGTGGGGTTGGGTATGGTGGGGAAAACACTACTTCAAAGGGAATAGTAAGCCAGTAGAGCTGAGCTTTCAGTTTAAATTAAGTCGCCTGGTTGCTTCAATCAATTGTTTCGGGAAAAAAAAAAATATATATATATGTATGTTCTTTCTGTCATGAATTATTATTTTTGCAAGCAAATGAGAGATGAGAGATGAGAAATGAAGAGAGAGAGAAAGAGAGAGAGAGACTTTGCATCTCTATGCATACACGCTCACACGCTCTCTCTCTCTCTCTCTCTCTCTCACACACACACACATACACACACACTGAC
>NC_063202.1:22755993-22813493 GCF_017589495.1 Alosa alosa
AGAGACGCCATCTGATCATGTATATTAATGACCTCTTGGAATGTGCATAAACCTGGGATTCTGCTAATCTTATGCAACGGCAGAATGCAGGGCTCTGGCCAGTTCACAAAGGAAGGGAAGGACAAAGAGGCGTGGAGAGTTGCCATCCATGTTTATTCATATTGATATGCTGGCCTGTCCATGGTCTGGGCTCAGCAGTCTAAAAGCTATCAAGAAGCCCTCACCTGCTCTTCAAAAGCACAGCTTTGAAGAGAGGCCTCTATGTCATATGCTGGGACAAGAACACACACTCTCTCTCACACACACACACACACACACACACATAACAGAGAGAGAGAGAGAGAGAGGGGAGAGAGAGAAAGAGAGAGGGAGAGAGAGATATAGTGGAAAGGCATTTTTGGAGCCCTATCAACCTCTGAGCCCTTGCTCTCTCTTCCGTACATTCCTTTGAAAGCGAATAACAATATTATTGCTTTTTATGAAAGCTCTTGCCTTTTTGACAGACAATTTTGAAGCGAACTTGGATCGATTGGGTTTCATTATCCTCCAAAAATGAGATGATGGCTGCACAATCATCATGTAGACTCATTTTAATACGGTCACATAATCTACTCGCTGGCAGGCTAATGCTCAGCCTCTGTAATGGCCCCTTCTCTGAACTCGTAATAGGCCCCTGCAAGCTGAGTGCAATAATCCTGGATTCTCTCTTTTCTTTCTTCTCATGTACTCTTTCTTTCTTTCTTTCTTTTTTTCTTTCTTTCTTTCTTCATTTTTTTTTGCATCTGCACATGAACACATGAAATGACGTAAGTTGACTTTCATGTGACACATCAAACATGGACCAGTTGAAGACCTCCACTCTCCTACACCCCCCCCCCATCTCTACAGTAGCAGTCCATGGACCACTCATGCCGGAAGGGCTGTGTGTGTAGGAGGCCGCACCATTTCAAAAAGACCACCTCAGGAGAACCAGTTCCGCCATCGCAGAAACACAGCATGTAATTACCCAAAACCCATACAGAGAAGGAGAGGAGAAATAGAAAAGGAGAAAAGGAACAGACGCAAGAATGAACTCTTCCTCTCCTGTTGGCCCTGCCTGCCTGTATGTAATTGTATGTAGCGCAGGGCTTTGAAAATGCAAAGGTGGTGAAATATTCAAAAGGTGTTTGAGGCTCTGGGTTTGAAGATCTGTGAGAGGCGCCCCGCTGCTCTTAGCAATGGCTCGGATAGCTGGCCAGCTCTGGGCCGGACTGAGGCCAGATCTGGCACAGGTGAGGGCCGCGGTCGGTGTCTCTCTTGGGGATGGGGAGCGCAGAGGAGAGTCGTGCCGCGCCAAGAGCCACTTATTTGTCTCTTGAGTCAGAGAATTAATGCCCTGTCAACTCGCGAGCGATAGGTTCGTGTCAAGTGATTGGGGAGCGCCTCTCATTGGCCCAGAGTAATTGCCTGGTCAGCACCACTTGAAAGTGTGTCTTTAAATTTGAAGTAATTTTCAAGAGGTTCCTTTTTTTTCAGCGGAGACCTGGTGGGAAGAAGGGAACTAATCAAAGTTGCAAAACTACTAAACTACACGCTAAGCCCACATTTTCAACATGAAGAAAATCATAACAACACTGACAAGGCTTTAAGAATACTCTCTTCACAGACTTCAAAACCACTGCAGAGAGTCTACTTTATCAGCAGTGGCTATGAAAGATTCCACATCCACTGAGGCTGTACGATGTTGATGTTTATTATTAAAATCTTTCTACACTTGAAAGTGATGTCAAATTACAGAAAACAATATTAGAAGTACCCTGTATTGGCGACTTTTGAGGTTTAGAGACAGGAGTTTGTGTAATAGGTCTGTTTTTATATGTAGTTATTCAATTTGACTATTTGCCGTTATGTGCCAATGGTTTTGGTTCCATTACTTGTACTATTGTATAGTAAAGGTATGACATCCCTGTGTGAAAAATGTATCTGATCATATTTTTTATATATGGTGTGTGTAATTTGAAATATGAACAGGAGAGATGTTAAATTCCTAGTGCTAAGGAATTTCACACAGCAGCCAATCTACAACCAAGCCTATTTAGCGTCAAAAACAAAACCACCCACAAATCAACCTTTGTGGGTGAAGAACATCACCAACATAACAGCCACTTTCAGACACAGGCACCTTCTTTCATGGATATGTCAGTGAATCAGGCCCACGACTCCTCCAGAGGGCTCAGCAGTGGTATCTGGCATCCCAGACCCACACATCTCAATACTCACGATGTGTTCTTTGTCAACAAATATCCTTTTTTGTTCGTTCCTCTTCATTGCTGTGGCCGTTGTTACAATCATGACCGTATGTTACAATCAGCAACATAATGTATGGCATATACAACCTTATTATGATCCAATCAGTAACATACTGTAATATAATATATAAAGGCATATAGAACCTTATTTGTTTATGTTTGGCTATACAGTATCATGCATGCATTAGCTGTGTGTCGCTTTGTATACACAGCTGAACGCGACTGATATGAGAGTATGTTTGTGGATATGACTAATGGCGCCCCTCTTTGTGCATGGTGTATATTTGTTAAGTGGATCTGGGGTGAAGAGTATTTCCATGTTTCAGTAAATATATGTATATGAGTGTGTGTTTGTTTGTGTATGTTAATGTTTTTGTGTGTGTCGCAGGGAAGAGCTATGTGTTGTTGTGCCCTCATTATGCCCAAACCGAGCATGCTAACCCCACAACCCCCCCCCCCCCCACTCCCAGCCTGCCTTGCTTCAGAGGCCCCTGGTCCCCGTGGAGACGGGGTTGGATGTGTCATCACTGCTCCTCCTCTGCCACCAACTGACATTTAGTGGCCCGGCCCGATTCCCAGGGGGTCCCTGCCAGGCCTAAAACGCATGCTGTTGTATTATTTACGTAGATTAAGTGCTTATTTGCATGCCATGTGATGGATCAGAGCAGTCACATGAAGCCGGATATTGCCATGGGGGGAAGTAGCCCTGTTTTGAGCCCCAGCCAGGGGCCTCTCTCCCTCGCTCTCTCCTCCCAGCTCCCCGCCTGTCTGCCAGGGCTTGTGGTATTTCAGGGAGTCACACTGTCAAGTCCCAGTAATGCCAAATGGGCCAGGACAGCAGGAGCCTTGGTTAAGCCAAGTTAGTGTCCTAATGATGGTGATACTATACTATTGCACAAGTGAAATAGTTCAGCTGATTTTTTGCTAGCCTGGGAATGTATAAAACGCTCAGACACACCCACAAGTAACACCCCCCACACACACACACACAGTTAAACTTGTAGATCAGTGGTGACCCGTATCGACCTGGTCTCTGTGCGGCTGCAGATATCCCTCCTGCCTGCTTCTGATGCACTGGGACGTGGCACCCGCGGAGCTCCAGACGCCAGCGAGCCCACGCCCCAGCAACACAGCTTCACAGGCAGCCTGCCTCGCACCGATACGGCCCCTCCATCCAGCCCACCCTCCCGCCTTATCTGCACTGCACTCTCACTGCTTGCCACGCTTTACTTGACACCAGCCTCCCTCTGTCTATGACAAGCAGCAGCTTGAAAAAAAAAGTGCATTTCTTTCCCTCACTCTCACTGATTCTTCACACACATACACACACACAAACACACCGTTCTGTACACGTTGACACATCATGTGAAGTTGGTAGAAAGAGGAGTTAAATGAAATCTGTCGGCTGTTTATCAAATGCTCATCATTCTCCTCAGGGAACACTCCCACATACTACATTTATCTTCAAAAATCTTTTTGTTAATAATTTAAAGAACTAAAAGACTGAAACACCACTACTGGTAGGCCACTGTAGCTGTGCAGAGTATAAAGGTAGCAGCTTGGGAACATCAGACGCTTCTCTATGGATGTCTGTCTGTAGTGACAATGGCTTTACCCACCTGATCAACTCCCTCTTTGGTTAGTCAGATGGTGCCGATGGCAGACAGATGGACAGCAAGGTCAGGAGATACATTGGTCTGGATCTGGCACAGACGCCCTCATTCCCTTTCATACAGTAACTGAATGTGAATTGCTCTGATATTTTGCTTTCAAAAGTATGTGAATGTGATGATATGCATACTGTATGAAAATACAACATGTTTTTGAGATAGCTGGCGACACAGTTTGCCTCACGTCTTTGCAGTTAAACTCAGTTCAAGCAGACTGTTCAAGATAGTGTATAATAAATAGTATGAGACATATCATTTCAGAGCTTGTTTACAGTATGTCTCTGTATATTTTAATGTTGTAGAATGTTATTTCGCACTTTCAAAGACTGCTCTGTTAATATGATTCTTGATCAAATCAATTATAGATCTACACACACACACACAAACACACACACACACACACACACACACACACACACACCTAACCTTAATTCAACCAGACAACTTCTCTTACCAAAGCATTATTCCAACAAACCCACTTTCGAGGTGAACTGTGTCTGGCTGCAGAAAGTTCTCCTTCCTTCTCCCCCTGTTCAGAGTGAGCTAACGAACCTGCCTTGTGCTCCCATCAGAATAATTACTGCGCTGTTGTCTGGCCTGCAGGGACAGGGCAACCTTACATAAATTGTGTGAATGGAAGTACAACACCAGTGCATTTGTGAGTGGGCAAGAGGCTACCGCTGGACGGATACAAATGGCAGGCTGCCATGATCTCTTCCCACGGCTAAATCGATGGGAGGAAAATCAATGCTCTGGATTCATTTGCAGGTATTCTGAAAAGTCGGCGCGGTTCGAACGTGGAGTGCCCAGAAAAAATGTTTGGCACTTAAGGAACAACAGTACTGCGGACAGGGTACAAGCCTTGATAATGTCCAGATGAGAGGGGAGCTGCTTGTTTGTTTGTTTGTTTGTGTTTCTGTTTGTGTTTACTGCGTGTGCCTGTTCTAAGCAGCTTTTCTCCAGCACTTGTTACTATCATCTGCATTCCCCTTTGCTCTTCTGCCACTGCTGCTTTCGTCTAACTTCAGCTTTTTTGATCTTCAGGAAGTACACTTTGTCATAATTTCATCATCCTCTTCAGACCTTTGCAGGCTGTTGGTCTCCTTGTCAGTAAAACGTTCACAATTCTCCATCTTCCCTCTATCTCTCCCTCCCCCTCTCTCCCCCTCCCTCTCACAAGAATCCTTGCATTATCAAAGCTTGTGTGCATGTATGAGTACATGTATTTCATTAAAATCTTAAGAATAGAAAAACACAGAGATGGAAAATGTATTTATTCATTTTATTTGACTTTTCTCTGCCATATTCTCTCTTTATCTCTCTCTCTCTCTCTATCTCTCTCTCTCTCGATAATACACACACACACACACACGTGTGAGAGGGTGAAGAAGGCAGCTGCAGTGTGTGTGGGATTTCACCTGTGTAGGGCTCAACTCATTTCCCTCCATATACGACTCCCCTCTCCTACGTTGTCTGTGTAAATGTCAGCAGAAAGGGCAGTGCTGCTCTCTGTCTCTCCTCTCCCACAGACACAAACCCACGGGGACACAAACACACACACACACACAGCTCCCACAGACACAAACCCACGGGGAGACGGCTCGGCCTCCCACCAGAACCACACGCCCCACATCCAAGCTTCCTCACGCAACATTACCGGGGTAACCTGCACCTCACGCGTCACCACACACACGCGCACACACACACACACACACACACGCACACGCACACACACACGCACACACACACGTACACCCACACCCACTCACTCACACACACACTAGCCTCCTGCTGCAATGACTGTGTGTTACCAATGCACAAGGAGCCAGTCTATTTGCCTAAACGTTAACCTGACGTGTGGCCATTGATCTGTCCTGGCTGTTAGCATTAGCCAAGGAAAGGTAATTGAGAGTCATGCATTCAGAGATGTCTTCCAATCATAAGATAATGAGATTTTAAATCTCGCAATTCATCATCTTCATGGTGCTGTGAGATAACATTGTCCTGTGCAAGAGTGGCGGCAGAAGCACCCTGCCTGTCCATCAGCTTCGACTGACGTGAACAGAAAAGGAAAAGTGTCTCTCTGGCCGAACTCAGGGTGCCAACATGATTCATGCTGCATGAGTAAGGACTGAAATTAGCCATGCTCTCTCTCTCTCGGGCTCCCTATCTCCTTACCCCTCTTCTGCCTACATCTCACCATGGAGTCTGGCAGCGCTAGACATTGGAACATTTATGGAATGAAGACAGGGTTTCTCAAACTTTTGCAAGTCCCCCTCCCCCAAAGAAGCCCAGAGAGGTGGCAGAAAGGTGCTTAAACCTGCTGTCACTCTTCAAGTCAATAAGCTGTTCCTGCATTTCTGAAGATAGATCTTTGGCTGTCTGTGGAAATGGATGCTAAATTGTGTCCGCATTGATTGGGCTACTACTCTGGACATGGTTCTGATGCAACACTTAGTGGAAAGCCAAGGTGCTAATAACTCATCATTGTGACAAGAGTTTTGTTTTTGTGGGACCTGATAAAACATCAAGTGTTGAATGCTATGCTTATGCCTATGCCTCCCAACAATGATTATTGTGGACGAAATGTGTGGACGTGTAGGTGTCGTGTTTGTGCTATAAGACATAGCACAATGACATTTCTAACAGGAATAAATATGGCATTCTGGAAAGGCAAGATAATATTTCTCATAGCAATGCAAAGATCAACAACTAGAGCTGGTGACATAATTTGGGATTAGCTCAGAAGCCAAAGATGCTTTATGTTTATGTGCACATTGCACAATACAAAGCCAGAAGTGTGTTCAAGTTTGCAAACAATTTTCTTTTTGCCTTTAATTCTCTGTGAATGTTTTCGAGCACTCAGGCTCAAACAGTTAAACGAGGTAGCTCTCCGTGAATATCCAGTAGTGCTGGACGCGAGCTGGACAGATGGTTACCGTGACAATGGAATGTTAATACCAAATCATTTAGATTTAACAGTCCAGAGAAAACAAATTTGCCATGGTCGTTTGCCACTCAAGAGCTCCTAGGCAGAAGGGATCTCAAGAGCTCCTAGGCTCAGTAGGGAGACAGTGAGAGAAGGAAAATGAAGGATGAGGATGTACTGTGTTAGAGATAACAAGACAGAAATGAGAGGAGATGACCGTAGACCAGGGGTCTCAAACTCAAATGAGCTGGGGGCCACTTCTGCCAATGTCATCTGATTGGAGTCAGTGTTAAAGAAAAATACAAAAAAACAACGGCTATTTCCTAAAATGCAATGTTTTTTTCAAATACTGTATTTTCACAAAACTACAAACAGAAAGTGCAAGTCTTTTTTATCTATTTTTAGACACCTGTGCTAGCAACCAGCTTATAAATAAAATAATGATAAAATAAATATTAATACAAATTATAAAAACAAACAAAAAAGCATAAAAACAGGTAGGTCTATGTGTGTGTTTCACACCAAAAAAAAATATTTTCCTCTCACAACTTTTTTAAACCTGGCAAAGGCGTCAGGTTTAAGAAAGCAACACCATTGGATTTTTATAGCAAAATTTCAAAAGGCCATAGCTTGAAAGTGGCAAGTCCTACTGTGAATGTAAAAATCTTTGAGTATAAACAAAAGTTTATGAAGGGGGTAAATTTACCCATCTAATTTGCCACTGGATGGCAAGCACCTCAAATTATGCACCTTTCAGTAAATACTGGATATTTGAGCAGGTTTACTTTCTTTTTTGTCATATTACCCACATAACAAATTAACAGGAAAACACCTAAGATGTATACCAACAATAGTAAACTATTACTAGCCTATAACCACAAGGCCTACAATAAAGTATCCTGGTCAAATCAGTTCCTATCGCAGGTGACTTTGTAGTTCTTCAGAGCCCTATTTCTACTAGCCCTGCTGTCTGTACCACGTCCATTACGGACACTATCATCACGATTACCACTGCAACCTCCAAGCTATGTTGGGCAGAGGGTCGAAATAAGCATGGTATGGACGCAAAGACACACCTCCATTCACAGACGCACCATGACTATCACTGTCAATAGACGATCGATCATAATCTCCAAAAGGATATTCTCCTTCAGAATCAGAATAGGTTAATAACATAGCCTACCTAAGACTTCATCACACGTGAACATTTTTCAACATTTGGTGTAGGCCTATTTCTGCTTCAATTTGTGCAAAACTATAGCCTGCATCGCTTCCGCATCATTACAAATGCACGTCTTCATGTTTCTCGCGTGTAATACAAGTATTTCCTGAAAACTGTGTGCAGCGATTTTGAATCAAGCTCTGGATGTCTAGCAAATAGTGGAGGAGAGTACAAATGGGATTTGTCACCGTACTTGGATCTATCGTCTATTTTAATCAGTATCATTGTTTGTCGCAATTAAAAATACCCTCAAGGGCCGGATTACATTTTAATTTTGACATACGTCGCGGGCCGGAATTGGGTCGGACGCGGGTAGACCCTTGAGAGTGTACTTAAGAGTGCACTTAAGAGTGTACTTGGGAGTGTACTTAAGAGTGTACTAAGGTTGTGTTTTGAAAACAAAGCGAGGAGATAGAAACCTTTAAAAAAATAAACTGATCAAATATGGAACTAGTGGTATGTTTCTGATGTCTGATCTTATGTCATACTGTTTCCATAGGCCAGGCTGAAGACAAAGGTGTTTGTTGATGCACTTATAACTGTGACTGTGAATTGTAATTGTAACGGTGTATTTTACAAGTGAAACCAAGTGAATGAGAGGTCATGAGGGGGAGTGTATCTGTGTGTGTGTGTGGGGGGGGGCACTGATCTAAGAGAAGGAGGAAGGGGCAGCAAGGAAGCAAGAAGGGGGGGGGGGCAAGGAGGGCAGAATAAAAGCAAGAAGCATAACAATAAATGAATGGTAAAAGAAAGAAGATAGATAGAAAGTGACTGCATTGTGTGTGTGTGTGTGTGTGTGTGTGTGCATGTGTGTGTGTTTGTGTGTGTGTGTGGGTGTGTGTGTGTGCGACTGATGCAAAGGGCTGAGAAGCCCACATTAGGTTATGAGGAAGCGCAGTACAGAGGAAACGGTCCATGATTGCATTGAGCGGGATGTAAACTGCCAGCAAAATCAATAGGGCAGTTTTAAATGTAATGGAGGAGTAATGCTGAGAGATATTCATTAAACAGCCCACACTCACAAATACACACACACACACACACACACACACTCTCACACACACATAAACACACACACACACACACACACACTCAGAGACACAATCTCTCTCTCTTTCTCTCTCTCACACACAGACAGACACACACACACACACACACACAAGTATATACTTATGTACAAACCTCTTCTGAATAAATGTTGAAATCCACATGTTGAAATCCCTGCTCAGCCATTAGTATTCCGTTTGGGTATTTGATTTCATTGGGCTGTATTGTGCTTGGCCAAGCCTTGGTGGAGGAGTCACAGCAGAGAGAGGAATTATTTCTTGTTGCCTGGTAACATTGCTCCCGGCAGTTCAGATGGCCAGATTCTCTCTCTCTCTCTACACACACACACACATATATATGTATATTTTTTTTTTTCTGGAAAAAAATTACAGTTTTTCTCGATTGCTTTGACCTGCTTAAGAAAACTGGGATCCACTTGATCTTCGTGTTCTCACACCCTTTTGCAAAACAGTTAACACAGATGTCATTCAAAGTCCCCAAACTCTATTGGTTTCCCTGTGCTAAACAAAAGGAAAACATCTTTTCACAGGTGGTAGAGAGTCCTTGCACAAGTCGGAATCTCTGATACACCTGTGTGAAACTCCTTTGCGCAATTCTTCAATCATTCATTATCCATAAGAGATGCCATGTCTGTTCTGTGTTGCTATTTGCAAGTAGGCGGGATCTAAGGCACATTCAGAGAAATCATTGTATAGCCTATTTGGTGAATAGAACAGTACAAAAGGTGTTTACTGTTCAGTGGCGGCCGGTGGTTAAAAAAATAACGGAGGAAGGAAGGTGCTCTTGATTGGTGTTGGCAAATTACTTTACATTACATTACATTTGGCTGACGCTTTTTTAGCCAAAGCGACTAACAACATGGTAAACAGTTTAAGTTTTAGAGCAATTCTTAACAATTTTAGGACAATTTAAAAAACATTAGAGGACAGTAAAAATAAGTGCATCAGTGAGTGCTGTTTTTAACAGTTACGTGTCAGTTTAAGACGGCTGGTGAGTGCTAGGATCAGCAAGACTTGTTGTAAGTGTTGCTATGAGAGGAGATGTTCTCTAAAGAGCTGGGTCTTCAGAAGTTTTTTGAAAATGGAGAGGGATGTCCCTGCCCTTGTAGGAACTGGCAGTGTGTTCCACCAACGAGGAACAACAGATGAGAAAAGTTTGGATTGGCCTGAGCGCATTGGTGGTAGAGCTAGACGCCGTTCGCCTGAGGAGCGAGCGGTCTGGAGGTAGCGTGATGTCTGTATGAGGGCATTCAAGTAGGTGGCAGCAGAACCAGAGACTACTTTGTAGGCAAGCGTTAGAGTCTTGAATTTGATGCGGGCCGCCATAGGTAGCCAGTGTAGCTGGATGAGCAGCGGGGTAACATGTGCCCTTTTGGGTTGGTTGTAGACCAGGCGTGCCGCCGCGTTCTGGATCATCTGAAGTGTTTTCACTGCGCAGGCTGGGAGACCTGTCAGGAGGGCGTTGCAGTAGTCGAGTCGTGAGATGACTATTGCCTGAACCAGAAGTTGGGTAGCATCTTGAGTCAAGTAGATCCTGATTTTCCGTATGTTGTAGAGTGCAAAACGGCATGACCGCAGTGAGGTTGTGATGGTATTGGTGGCAAATGTGAACAATAGAGTATGTAGGCCGCCTACCCAGACACATTTATAGCAGCAGTATGTGCTATGTAGCATTTTAACTGGCAATGTTGTGCAATAAATGCTGTTCTGACATTCTCAGGGGGGCTCTGACCTGAGCTAGGCTAGCATGCAGCAGCCAGAAAAGTTTGGCTTCCACCATTGTGCTTCCACTATTGTGCATTTGGGCAAGGCACTTAACCCCAAATTGCTCCAGGGACAATGGACTTATAATATAATTTAAATATATAAGTCACTTTGGATAATAGTGCTAAATTAATAAATGTAAATGTAAATTTAGGTCTGGGAAGTCAGGAAAGATATGTAGGTCTAGTTATGAAATACTGTTTTCCAGATGTGCAAAATTATGGAAAATCTGGAGGATTTGCTCAATGTAGGCTAATACATTTGCAGAAAAGACTAAAATACTAAACATAGACACTTGTTTTATAAAACCATGTAACTATTTACCTTTAAAAAATAGACCTTAAATGTGGTTATTTGTAACATGTTTTTAACCCAATAAATTTCAGTGTCCCGCCGGCGGGACGGTTACCCCCCTCCCTCAAACATTCTAAATCAATTGTATGCACCATATTGCTATGTAGCATAGTAATGTTATACACCATTTCAAAGCTTTGACTCTTGTGAATCGAAAAATGATTTTTTTCATGTACAATCTGTATAGTGCTTTACATTCTCAGATTAATTTTATTATGTCTCAATTAAATTTGATCCAAAATGCCCCCCTCCCCCTCCTCCGCTTTTGGTGCTACCCTGACTTCTGGCTGCAGTGTAGCTGCAGCACAATAAGTAGATGCAACATATTGGGTACTGAAATATTCACAAGAATCCATAGAAATTAAATCTTTATGTTGTATTATCCAATATTAGTTGTACAGATGTATAGTCTATCTTATACACACTCATTGAACCAACAAAGTAAATGCAAAAATAGAGACTTTTTTGTAATTATTCCATATTTTGTGTAGTCAGTCTATATCAGAACACCTGACATACAATCTAAATAGTCCACAAGAAACCTCAAAGTGTTATCTTTCATTTGAGACCAGGATTATGCTTCTACACAAAGGGGTTCATGTGCAGTAAGCATTTGATTGTTCAGAGTTCAGAGATGCTTGTAATCTAATCTTGTAAACTATTCTAGGCTCTGTAGCTCTTTGTCAGTACATCACAGTTATTTTGACTGTTTCCTACGAAAACTACAGGTTCTCAGCTTCCAGCATTTGATGGTTGACCCCAAAAGAGGTGGGAACAATGCCCTTGTAAATAGGCACAGTGCAATTTCAATAAACTTGACATTTTTACTGAGATCAATGTGCCAAATCGCTATAATTTAAAGACAGGTTGTAATAGCTAAGTGGGAATTTATACTCGAAAGGCAAATGTTATTGAATACGTCATTAAAGGAATGTATCATGGTCTAAAACATTCATTAACAATGTTACCATCCAAATATACAGTTAGGTGAAAACAAGAACATATTAACAACAAGAACATTATGCTATAGCAGCATAACTAAGGCATGGTGAGGGGTAGTCGGCACCAGCTCAGGTATGGTCAGTGACCACCATTGCACGCGCGACTGGGGTGCCAGTCACACGAGGACTCAGCAGGGTGGTCCATTCCAAAAAATCCCTGAGGTGGGTGAAGTTCCACACCGCACCATACCTAACCATGGGAGGCAGTAAAGAGGTATGTTTTAAGTCTAGACTTAAAAATAGGGGGGGTGTCTGCTAGTCGAATTGAGGAAGGAAGATTATTCCAGAGGAGGGGTGCGTGATAGCTGAAAGCTCTGCCTCCTACTGTAGTTTTTGAGATTCTTGGAATTACAAGAAGGCCAGTATTCTGTGATCGTAGCGGTCTAGGTGGGTTATATGGGACTAGGAGATCTTTAATATATTCTGGTGCCTGGCTCTGTGATCGTAGCGGTCTAGGTGGGTTATATGGGACTAGGAGATCTTTAATATATTCTATTGCCTGGCCAAAGATCTCCTAGTCCCATATAACCTGTCTTTGTATGTTAGAAGCAATATTTTGAAGTCAATGCAACTTTTAACAGGCAGCCAGTGTAGAGATGACAGGATAGGGGAAATATGTTCGTATTTTTTAGTTCTAGTGAGTGTGCGTGCAGCTACATTTTGTATAAGCTGTAGGCTCTTTAGACAGGTGTTGTTGCAGCCAGTGTATAGAGCATTGCAATAATCAATCCTTGAGGTGACAAAAGCATGGATTAATTTCTCAGCGTCTAGTAAGGATAAAGACTTCCTTATCTTTGAAATGTTCCTTAAATGATAAAATGAAGTTTTGGTAATCTGTTTTATGTGATTACTTAGTGATAGGTCTTGGTCAATTGTAACTCCTAGATTTTTAACACTTGTGGATGAGGATAGTCAAAGATCAGTAAATGTAGCCTGTGATGAGGATAGGATATCCCTCATCTTTTTAGGACCCAAAACCATGACTTCTGTTTTATCGGAGTTCAAAAGCAGGAAATTATTTGTCATCCATGTCTTTATGTCTCTTATACATGTGTCAAGTTTGGCTAACGGAGTTAATTCGTCAGGTTTTATGGAAAGGTGTAGTTGTGTATCGTCTGCATAAGAATGAAATTTAATGCCATGTTTCCTAATTTCTGAGCCTAGAGGAAGCATATAGAGAGAAAATAACAGGGGCCCTAGTACTGAGCCTTGAGGCACCCCATATTTTACCATAGTCTGGGTAGACGGTTTATTGTGAACCTGTACAAATTGTCTGCAGTTAGAAAGGTATGATCTAAACCAAGCGAGTGCTGAGTCTTTAATGCCTATCGAATGTTCAAGCCTATGGAGTAGTATATTGTGGTCTATGGTGTCAAAGGCAGCACTGAGGTCCAGGAGGACCAATATTGATATATGTCCATTATCGGCAGCGATAAGGAGGTCATTAAAAACTTTAACTAAGGCTGATTCAGTACTGTGGTGAGCTCTGAAACCAAGTCTAGTATTTTCTAGTATTTTTGACAAAAAAGGGAGATTAGATATAGGCCTATAGTTGGCCAGGTTGTTAGGGTCAAGGTTAGGCTTTTTGAGGGATGGCTTAATAACAGATAACTTAAACGACTGCGGTACGTGGCCTGATAGCAGTGAGTTATTTATAATCTGGAGCAACGCATTGTCCAAGAAAGGGAAAGCAGTCTTCAGAAGATGGGTAGGAATAGGATCTAGTAAACTAGTTGTAGATTTTGATGAAGAGATTATGGAAGTGAGGTCTAATATGTCGATAGGTGTAAATGAATTCAACGTTCGTCTCATCTGTGATTCAATTATATTTTCGCTACCATTCAGCAATGGAGTATGAATATTTGGTGAGACTGATTGGTTAATCTTATCTCTAATTGTTTCAATTTTGTCATTGAAAAAGTTCATGAAGTCATTACTGTTTAGGCAAATAGGGATAGATTCGGTTACTTCGGTGTGGCTCTTCGTCAGGCGGGAGATTGTGGTAAAGAGAAATTTTGTATTGTTTTTGTTTTCTTCGATCAGCGAGGAATAGTAGGTTGACTTAGCTTCGTTGAGTGCTTTTTTGTAGGTGATAAGGCTATCTTTCCATGCTTGGCGAAAAACTTCCAATTTAGTGGTACGCCATTTTTGTTCAAGTTTACGCGCTGTTTTTTTGAGTGTTTTTGTCTGTGTGGTATACCATGGAGCACGCCTTACTTGTTTTCTTATTCTCTTTTTCAGTGGTGCTACTGAGTTAACAAGTCGACCTCGGCTGGATTAAGGAAAGGGCCTTCTGATAGGCCTACCACATGAGTCCGGAATAGGGCAGGCGTAAGCGAAATTTTTTCTAGAAAGTCTGCATTAGTTTTTTCAGATAAGCCGCGGCTGTAGTATTCAGCTAAATTAGGTACTGCATGTTGTAATGTCATTGTAAAAGTAATTAGATGGTGGTCAGTTAAGGTTGGGTGTTGAGGCAAGATTGTTAACTGCTCTATGCTTATGCCGTATGACAAGACTAGATCAATAGTATGGTTATCGCGGTGCGTGGGTGAATTAACATTTTGGCAGAACCCGACATGGTCAATTAGGGATTGAAATGCAATTGTGAGACAATCGTTCACATTATCCATATGAATATTAAAATCCCCCAATATAAGTATTTTTTCTGTTTGGGTAGTTAAAGTGAAAAGGAAATCAGAAAATTCTTCTAAGAATTCAGTGTAGGGGCCAGGGGGTCTGTACAATGTGACTACAGTTACAGGCTGATTAGTTTTCCAGTCTGGCGGTAAAAAATTGAGGACTAGAACTTCAAAAGATTTAAACTTGGGAGATGTGAGAAGACTAGATTGATAGATTGTAGCTACTCCACCTCCCCTGCCAGTGTGACGTGGTACATGGTAATTCAAATGGGAGGGAGGTGTAGACTCATTTAATGGAAGGTATTCATCTGGTTTAAGCCAGGTTTCAGTAAGGCACATAACATCTATACGATTGTCAGTAATAATTTCATTAACCAAGGCAGTTTTATTTGACAGTGATCGAATATTAAGTAAAGCAAGTGTAAGTTGCTTTAGAGACACCCTCTCTATTTGGCCTTGTATGCCCTGTATACCTGGGTGACTGTTAGGACGGCAGAGATCTGTGTAAGACATTATCTCTGCTTCCTGGATCTCTGGTTCGTCAGGAACTAGCCTCGGTTAGGTGACGGTCTATGTTCCTTGAGAGGAGGGCAGTACCCTCCCATGTGGGATGGATACCGTCTCTTTTCAACAGTCCAGGTTTCCCCCAGAAGGAGCTAAAGTTATCTATGAAGCCCACATTGTTATTGGCACACCACTTTGACAGCCATCGGTTGAGGTCCGAAATTCTGCTGAGCATTTCATCACCTCTTTTAATAGGTATGGGTCCAGAGAAAGTTATAGAGTCAGACATCTGTTGCGCGAACCTGCACACGGAGATAAAGTTTTGTTTGGTGATCTCAGATTGACGCAATCGGACATCATCAGTGCCGGTGTGGATGACTATTTTCGAGTATTTACGATTAGCTTTAGCCAGCACTTTCAAATTTGATTCGATGTCGTTAGCTCTGGCCCCAGATATCGATTTTACTATGGCCGATGGAGTCGCTAGCATCACGTTTCGTATAGTAGCGCCAATGACCAGAGTAGCAGGTTTCTCGGGGCTAGCTAAGGGGGAAAATCTATTAGAAACATGAATAGATTGGTGGTTAGCAGTGGGCTTCCTTCGTTTGGATTTAGATCCAAGCGAAACAGGCCCAACGGGCTGCTTTCGCTTGGGTCTAGCTCCCCTTAACAGTCACCCAAGAGCTATCCCCTTGCTGCGAGGGGGCTGTCATGGTTGTGCTAACTGTGCTGACGTCTGGTGCATCCACACAATTTACCAGGGGTTCTGCCACTAGCTGTTTGCTAATCTGATCCAGTGTGTGGATGCGATTCTCTAGTTCACCTATCCTCGCCTCCAAGCTAGCTATTAGTCTGCATTTATTACAAGTAGCATGTCCACTAAAGGAGGCTGAAGAGTTAGCTAGCATGTGACACGCCGGGCAACAGAGAGAATCGGAAGGAGAGGCAGGGGCGGCAGAGGACTGCCATCGTCCTTAAGATGGATTAGACAAGTGAATTGGCTACACGAGTGGTTAAGAGTGGAGTTTTTTACGCAAATAAAACCTAGGTGTAGTCTAATTAAGTGGATTACGTGGAGAGAAAACAGGAGCAAGCTAGCGTGAGAGCAGCCACTCTGACAATACAAACAGGAAATGACGCGATCCGCTTACCGTAATCCTCGAAGCAGTCTCCAGCTGTATGCTAGAAGTAACCTCATGGCTACTTACTGAATCAGCAAGCTGTTGTTTACAATTGGAATGGAGATGGACAAAGCACAGCGGATTGCAGATGACCTGAATCTGATGATGAAGGCATTGTTGCCAATTTAGCGACTTTGTCGCTAGATTTAGCGACTTTTGGCCGTCTCTGGCGACTGAAAAGTGTATCTAGCGACTAACAACAAATCTGGCGACTTATTCGTGTATCTGGCGACTTTTGTTTTCTCTTTGCGCTATCCTTCGGTTTGCCCAGGCTGACTGCAGCAGCAGCTCAATACATGAGAAAAATCTTCTCACAAAAATGGCTGTTTCGTTGTTGAAACGTCATAAAATCTTCCCTCTCATGCCTGTTTCGTTAGTGAATTACATCGCAAATTTCCCTAAAGCGTTGCCCCATGATTATCAGCCCATTTTATTACAAGGAAGTAGATGTTCTATAGATCTATGCTCAGACAACGCTCATTGGAAGGTGCAGCAACTTTGAGTGAAATTACAACAAGAGAGTCAACGAGACAAGAGCAATGACATGATGACAGGGAAACAGGGACACGCTTGCCAGCATCGTTCAACAGTTGAACAAAGGAAGTAGGCTAGGCTACAACTTCATTCACAAGCAAAGCAGATAGTTAATCGAACATACATGTTAGAAAAAAACTATATCATTCGTTTAGGCTATGTAGGCCTGGCTTCAATGCTGTCAATGCAAGTGGATGCAGGACTGTCGGCTGAGTAAAAAAAAATAAAAAATCTATTGGTCTGTCCGAGTGACATTTAAGCCTAGGCTATATTATGTAGCCTAAATATATCCAAAATATAGCCATTGCCGTAAGTGTACATTGCGTGTAGGCTACAGTCACGTTATAATCAGACTTCAAGCAGTGCAAAGCAGATGCAGCAGTGAATAGGTTGGAAATGACTGCTTTTCAGCCACCTGCTCTAGTGTAGATGATAGGCTACAGAAAATAGCCTATCAATAAATATACAAGTATATTAAATCAAATATATTTAAACTAGGCTCTTAAAGTTGCCTATATCAGTAGGACAAAAGCAAACAGGAGTAAGTAAAGGGAATTAAAGGGCCATCACCGTGCTGATGTAATTAATATGCAAACTAGCTCGTGACGTCATCTAATGACATTTAGCGACTTTTGGAGCTGGCTTTAGCTACTTTTCATTTGAAATAGTTGGCAACACTGGATGAAGGCGACTTCATTACATTGGAGAACATCCCTAATCTAGAGCTGACCTTAGCAGATTATTACAATGAGGAAGAATCTCTCGGTCTGGCAGCAGAGGAACTAGATCGTGAGATATCAGATGCTATTTCCACAGTTACATTTGACGGGGATACAGTTTGTGTGTTAGAAACTTTATCCATTGCTACTAGCTAACATAGGCCTACTGTCGTTATCTATTGGCACCATAGGCTACTAGCCAAAACCCATTACAGATAGTTTCGGTGGGCAATTAATTTGAACAATGCGAGAATGTCTTGTTTTGACTGATGGCAGGGTGCCTTATCGTGTGTGCATTTAAATTAACAGGGTTTGCAAACGTGATCTCATGTTTGTTTAGTTTGCATTTTAGACTATTTTATCCATTGCTAAACCTGCTAAATCCATTGCCAACTTGGTGCCTTGCACTGGGTGTTCATTCAAAATAACATGGTTTGCAAATGTGATGTCATGTTTGTTTTAGACTACTGTATCCATTGCTACTAGCTGGTTCTGTAACCCATTACAGATAGTTTCGATGGGTCATTAGCACTGCAGGCTGACAAATCAGTGACCGTGACAGGGGGGAGGGTTGATCTTAATGTCATGTAAATGAGGACCATTGTGTTCCCCTCCCATGGATTGAGGGAGAAAGTAGTCAAATTGAAAACCCTGATTTCTCAGCTTGTAGCTTTGAGATGTGTATACTTTAAAATGGCTACAACTTATTCAAATATTATCAGATGAGTGAGACATCATTGGATAGCTTTGAAACTACACTTTCAGAATCTGTGAATAACTCAAAATGTCTCTGGGGAGACATGTGCCTGGTTTTGCCATGCCTGGTCACATTTTTTAAAAGTCACTTAATTGTTCTAAAAAGCCTTTCAAACGTGTCAATGACGTCATTCATTAGCACAATGCTAGCGTGTTATGGGCAACAACGACCCAACCTGTAAGAAATCAAAAGGACATAAGTACTCGTTCATTCAACTTTTGACCTATAACCCATGTTGAAGTTATACAAACTACAATCAAATCTGAGATTTGTCAACGACAATCAGGTGAAAGAGACAAATTTAGCCGTCTAGCTCCATTGACTCCCATTCATTCTGCACTCATGGCGATCGCCCCCAGTGGAACTCTGGTGGAACTGCAACCAAAATTCGGTACAATGGGACTTAATACGGAGTGGCCAGGCTCTCCATAGACAGGCTCTGCCTTCGCACTGTATTTAAATGTATAAAAGATGGACATTGTCCTCTGATTCCATTGTTCTCTTTATTTCACAAGCAAAAAACAAGCTTTCCGTTCAACACAATATTCTTAGCTGTATGACTGCAGATAGCGTTCTTGCAGAGCTAGCTGCATTGCGTTGCTGGTAAAAACAGCACCCCCTATCGCAATTGAAAATTACTGTACGGAGGAGCTTCCTCCCTTGGCCATTGAAAACGACGTGATTCACGGGCCGCTGGCGCAAGTGGTGTTTATAATGGACTTCAATGAGGGGCTTGAGGAGGAAGCTCCTACATACAGTAATTTTCAATTGCGATAGGGGGTGCTGTTGGCATTTTGACCTAGGGGAACGATTTTGTTCATTCAAAGTGTTCAAATAGTAATATTACAGTTTTTCTCGATTGCTTTTACCTGCTTACAGTTTTTCTCGATTGCTTTTACCTGCTTAAGTAAACTAGAACCCACTTGGTCTTCATGACTACTTTCTTTGCACAGCAGAAGTCATCTCTTGCGAATGTGTTCACACATTTTCATTGGGTTCACACATTTCTCACACCCTTTTGCAAAACAGTTAACACAGGTGTTATTCAAAAGCCCCAAACTCTATTGGTTTTCCCATGCTAAACAAAAGGAAAACATCTTTTCACAGGTGGTATAGATTCCTTGCATAAGTCTGAATCTCTGATACACCTGTGTGAAACTCCTTTGCACAATTCTTCAATCAGCAATCATTCATTATACATAAGAGATGTCTGTTCTGTGTTGCTATTTGCAAGTATGGATCTAATGCACATTTAGACAAAGTACTGTATTGCCTATTTGGTGGAGAAAACAGTACAAAAGGTGTTTACTGTAGGTCTATTTCGAAAAATGACAAGTTGTAGTTCAATTCAATTTACTGTATCTTGCTAGGTATTTACTGTATGTCTTACATGTCAATGGCAGTTACATCTTGGGAGGAATGAATAAATTATTTTTTTATTCGGTACATTTTGTCTTTTCACAGTTTTTTTCTGATAGGCCTACCAGAAAAATGAGAAAGTAATGGAACAGACATAGCAAAAATGCTCATTTTGAGAACTAGATTTTGCATTTTGTTGCCCAGTGTGTAATGATTGATTAAAGAGTGTTTTTGAATTGGAAACAAGTTGTAGTGTTTGAAGGCAAGATTTGCTTTTGCTGCATGTTTTAAGTGTTTTGAAAGAATAACAGCCTTTTGCAAGCAAAATGTGTCATTTTGTACAGAGTGCTTTTGTTCAGACACGGGTGTTAACTGTTTTGAGAGTGTGATTTCAGAGTTGACACAGGTATCAAATCGATCGAGAAAAACTGTAACAGTAATTTATCAGATTAGTAATTCACTTTATATATTTTTTATTTTTCTCTGAAATTTTAGGGAGGGTGTTCCTCCCTTTCCTCAATGAAGGAGGCTCCTCTGCTGTAGTTCATTTTTGATGAAAAATTACAAGTTGTAGTTCAATGAAATTTGTCTTGTCTAGGTGCTTACTGTAAGTCTTACATGTCAATGACAGTTCCATCTTGGGAGGAATGAATACAATTATTTTTTATTCAGTACATTTAGTATGTTCAGTTTTTTCTGATACCAGACAAATGAGAAAGAAATGTAACAGACATAGCAAAAATGCTCATTTTGAGAAGTATCTTTAGCATTTTGTTGTTAAGTGTGTAATGATTGATTGAAATCACACAGTGATTTGATGACAGGATGTGTTGTTTGACGGCAAGATTTGCTTTTGCTGCATGTTTTAAGTGTTTTGAGAGAGTAACAGTCATTTTAGCCAGAGTGCTTTTGTTCAGACACGGGTGTTAACTGTTTTGAGAATTTGATGTCAGAGTTGACACAAGCATCAAAACGATCAAGAACAACTGTAGCCTTTTCAGCTTGTTCTGATACCAACAAAATGAGAGAATTGGAACAGACATAGCAAAAATGCTCATTTTGAGAACTATATTTTGCATTTTGTTGTCCAGTAATGATTGATTGAAATCACACAGTGATTTGACGACAGGATGTTTGAAGGCAAGATTTGCTTTTGTTGCATGTTTTTAAGTGTTTTAAGAGAGAAACAGCCTTTTGCAAGCAAAATGTGTCAGGGTGTTAACTGTTTTGAGAAGGTGATGTCAGAGTTGACACAAGCATTACAACGATCGAGAAAAACTGTAAGAGACCACTGCACATTTTTCTGATGTCATCCTACAGTTGCTGAGTGACATTCGAATGAGTTGATGGTCATATTCAAATTTGCAGTGGTCTCTTAATTTCGAATATGACCGTCAACTCATTCAAATGTCACTCAGCAACCGTAGGGTGACATCAGGAAAATGTCCAATGGTCACTTATTTTTTCTGTAGCTGTAAATACACTGTGTTCCAAATGAATTATTATGTAATTTGGATTTAAGTCATAAACATTTTTTTTTTTTTTTTCAATTAAACTCATGGATGGTATTGTGTCTCAGCGCTTTTTGGATAATTGAAATCAATCTCAGACACCTGTGATAATTAGTTTGCCAGGTGAGCCCAATCAAAACTACTTACAGTAAGAAGGATGTTCCGCATTATTAAGCATGCCACAGGTTTCAAGCAATATGAGAAAGAGAAAGGATCTCTCTGCTGCTGAAAAGCGTGAAATTATGCACTACTTTGGAAAAGGTATGAAAACACTGGATATTTCATGACAACTTATGCGTGATCATCGTACTGTGAAGAAATTTGTCGCTGATTCAGAGCACAGGCGGGTATGTGCAGACAAAGGCTTAATAAGGAAGGTTTCTGTCAGACAAATTCATAGGATTAAGAGAGCAGCTGCTAAAATGCCATTGCAGAGCAGCAAACAGGTATTTGAAGCCGCTGGTGCCTCTGGATGCCCGCGAACCTCAAGGTGTAGGATCCTCAAAAAGTTTGCAAGTGTGCATAAACCTACTATACGGCGACCCCTAAACAATGCTCACAAGCAGAAACGCTTGCAGTGGGCTCAGGAATACATGAAGACTAATTTTCAAACAGTTTTGTTTACGGATGTGATGGAGTAATGGCTGTACATACAACCTATAAAATATCTTGAAACTCTATTGTGGTAATAATTTGGAACAGTGCATTTTGAGTTTTTTTATTTTTGAAAAAAAAATACTGTTCTCATTGGGAGGTTTGTTCAATAAAAACGGTTGTTGACTTGAAAATTATACTGACTGTCATTTGCATCAACTATTTAGGAAAATCTAAGAAAAATGTAATTTGCATAATAATTTGGAACGCAGTGTACATGTGTGTGTGTATGTACTGACCCTCATCTATTAATCTGAGTGAAACTGCATTCACCCACCCAGGCCACAAGCTATTTCAAAGCACTTTTAATAGGACCATAACTTCCCTTATGGGTAATAAACCATCTTTATCCTCTTTGCAGGAAATCTGCTGATGTTGGGAGTTTAGAAGCACTCTGAGGTAGCATCAGCAGTGGCCTCCAATTAACGACACAACAAACAACTACCCCCTCCACTCTTCAACCCTCCGCTCCTTCACTCATCCCCCCTCCGCTCCTCCACCCTCCACTCCTCAACCCCTCCACTCCTCAACCCTCCACTCCTCCACCCTCCAATCCTCTACTCCTCCGCTCCTCCCCCCTCCGCTCCTCCACCCTCCACTCCTCAACCCCTCCACTCCTCAACCCTCCACTCATCCACCCTCCAATCCTCTACTCCTCCGCTCCTCCCCCCTCCACTCCTCCACTCCTTAACACCTCCACTCCTCAACCCTCCTCCACTCCTCAACCCTCTGCTCCTCCCCCTCCACTCCTCAACCCTCTGCTCCTCCCCCTCCACTCCTCAACCCTCCTCCACTCCTCAACCCTCTGCTCCTCCACCCTCTGCTCCTCCACTCCTCAACCCTCTGCTCCTCCACTCTTCCACCCTCTGCTCCTCTACCCTCCACTCCTCAACCCTCTGCTCTTCCACCCTCTGCTCCTCAACCCCTCCACTCCTCTACTCCTCCGCGCTCCTCCACCCTCCACTCCTCAACCCTCCACTCCTCCACCCTCTACTCCTCCACTCTTCCACCCTTCCTCCTGATTCTTGAGATAAGGGACAAAACATGTCCCCCATCAAAATGTTGCAATTTCCCTTAAAAAACAATAAATTATTTCATTTAAAAAGGCTTTAAAAGTTGGATATGGAAGACTTGTGTACTGTATGTTTAGACTCTTAGTTTTGGCTATATTTATATTATTTCATAGTAATTTCATAAAATACCGGCACTGTACTATGAAAGCCCATGCAAATAAACTCGTCCTCCGCAGAGGTTACAGTATCAAACTGCAAAAATAAAGTGTTTTAAAATGCCCAAAATGCACAAATATGATTATGAGGTTAATTGGATGGTTTCATAAAATATCACAAAATACTTAAAGGGTTTAGGAGGACCATTTTTTTTTGTATGTTGATCTCAAGGGGCCATGTCAACCCATTCCAACCCATCCCACTCATTTCATGTATAGCGCCACCTAGTTAAACACAAAAAAGTAAAAATGAGGTAATTGAAGGTATCTGTGACCTAACATAGTCAAAACTGCACGAAATTGGAAGTGTAGGATCATTATGACACCCTCTGTATGCACGCCAAGTTTTGTGGAATTCCGTTCATGGGGGGCCACACAATAAATTAATTTATGTTACTATACACCAACTGGCCTGTAGGTGGCCGGAGACAGTTTTCTGTGAATATCTCGAGAACCGTAGGGGCCTAGGAGGTCCACCTTTTTATGTATGTTGGTCTTAAGGGGCATGTCAACCCATCCCATTACCACTTATTTCATGTATAGCCACCTTGTTAAAAATTAAAAAAAAAAAATTAGGTGTTTTCATCACAATATCTCTGGCTGACATGGTCAAAACTGCACGAAATTGAAAGTGTAGGATCATTATGACACCCTCCGAATGCATGCCAAGTTTTGTGTACTTTCGTTCATGGGGGGCCTTACAATAAAATAATTTATGTGTACATTTAGTGACGTACACCAACAAGGATTCCCGAGACACTGAAAGACCGGGGTACACAAAACTTGGTGGGCATGTACCCCCACATGGATAGCATGGAACCGTCATTTTTCTTTTTGATCTGTAGCCCCCCCGCTGGACTGGACCCCCCGAAAGGAGGGTAGGGCAGACACAGTTCTCTGTGAATATCTTGAGAACTGTAGGGCCTAGGATGACCATTTTTTTCCGTATGTTTGCCTCCAGGGGTCATGTTAACCCATTCCATGTGCACACATGTGCACAAACAGATACACACATACACATACATTCACAGTAATCATACGTATGACACATACTCACACAGTAGACATATGTAAAGCTTCTTTGAATTTGAATTTGAGAGAGAGAGAGAGAGAGAGAGTGTGTGTGTGTGTGTCCTGCTCAAACAGGTGTTGGCATCTTAATGAGGTTAAAGTGAAACCCATTAGCAGCACCAGAGGGCATTCATCCAAAAAAAGGAAAAGGAGATAAGCTGAAAAGAAAAACAAGTCAGAAAAAACCATCAGCTCAGATAATGACTGTTTTTGGATTAAAGTGTGTCTCTGTAAACGGCACAAACGGTTATGGAAATACATTTGGTTTTATTTCTTCAGTTTTGGTCTCTTGTTTTTGTGGTTAGATCCATGTCGTAAATGACAAAATGGACAGGAGACAGTGGCAGCCAGTGTTGCATGTCGGAGTGTTTATCCATCTGGCAGTCCAAGGCTCCAGCACTGCATCTGAAAAGGGCCTCTAAGACGAGTGCAGTTGGCCATGAGGAAGGATTTGGTGAGGGTGAAGAACTCAGTGGCCCATTATGGGAGATGGACACGGACACCCACTATTATGTACCACACACACACACACACACAGTGGCCACAGCCTGGCCATTACAGACACACACACACACACACACACAGTCTCACACACATTCACAAATAAATATGCATGTAATTGGGCCCTTTCACACACACACACGCACACACATACACTCACACACATGAACAGTATACAGTATTTGTACAAAAATAGAGCCCCCTCACCGCACACACACACACACACACTAACATGCACTCACACACACAGTCACTCTATCTTTCTCTATTTCACACAAACCACAACGGATGCCCCCAGCCCTGTCCTCCACCCCCACATCTGTTGGCCCCTTTGATTGGGAGGGCTTCCTCTGTAAGGCCAGTCCCCCAGCAGATGCAGTGCCCTGGGGCATTAACGAGTCCAGGCCCCCGCCGTGTCCGCCAGTGCTGGGGAAGGCCCTGAGCTCCGGAAACCTGAAAGGCCTGTATTGATCCGGGGGAGCAGAGTGGGAAAGGTCACATCTCTGCCCTGGAGGGAGAGCCTGGTGCTGTCCACCCTCGGAATTCCACAGGCCCCGCGCAGGCCGAGCGTCACTCCAGCATCACTGGTGGGCAGAGCTGCTCATACTTCTACATTTGTGCATTATTATTTCGAGCTCTTAAGGTTAGAGCAGGCCAATACATTTCCATCAGCAAAATAACAACATTGGTAACATATGTTTATTATTTAACATCACATACATTATTATTTAGACCTTTTAAGGTTACAACAGTTAACACCATAGGTTACAGCAGCCTACACTTTCCCATCTGTAAAAATAAAACATTGGTAAAATCACTTTTTCATCAGTACAATTAACCATTGACTCATTCAACACTAAATATGTTGTGTAGTGTTCTTTTATAATTGGTCTGTAACATAAAAAGAGTCTTGTTTTAACATGGGCTGTGTTCATTTTCACATAATCAGCTGCTACAGGGTCATAGGAAGCCACAGCATGGTGGAATCAGTGTGGGAACTCTTGGTCTTATGATTCTGGCATTCGTAATATGTCTGTTATCCGTTTGGGAGACAGCGAATCATTCTCAGCTTCTCTTCAGTGTCTCTTCTCATTGCCACCGCCACGGCCGTTCTCTGTTGTGTGAGGTCGAGCTATATTAGCAGTGGAGCGAAGTCGAGAGAGTCGAGTACCTTGAACTTGTCCACTCAGGGTGTAAAAGCTTTCAAGCTGCATGTGGCCAATTGATCAGGGCTGTGCAGATGCCCTACTCCGGAAATGAGGTGGCCAAAGCTCAACGAACAGAGAGAGAGAATGAGATGCTCCACGTCCTACGAGTAAGATGATTGATAGATAGATAGATAGATACCTGACAATATTTTTTCCTGGATGAAGAGTTGTACATGCTCATTTGTGTGTTTATGTGAGATGGAGAGAGAGAGTGTGTGTGTGCGTGTGCATGTGTGTGTGTGAGAGAGAGAGCGAGCAGGAGAGAAAGAGAATGTGTGCGTCATGCCTTTTCATGGATCTTAGCTGTGCCATGAATGACATCTCTCAACAGAGGAGCCGATGCTGCCTGTGTGTTCTCATGCAAGCCGCCTTTCAACTGCAGCAATCAATAGAGATGAATATGTTTTCAGAATCCGCTCTTTTGAGTCTGCGTTGCTGCTTTTCTATCTCTCCTCTCTTATTTCCCCTTCCCTTGCTCTCTTCCTCCCCTCTCTTTCTCTATCCCTCTGTCTCTCGCTCTCTCTTTCACCCACCCTCTGTGTATCTGAATCACACAGAGACACCGAGGGAACGTTTGGCCTTCTGGGCTCCCTGCATGCTGTTCCTCATCGATTCGTTTTCATGGCAATGCACCAAATGAAAAGAGGCATTGATATCATTGATGTCACAATCTGGAATAAAAAAATAAAAAAAATACATGAAAACAAGATGGGAAAAACATCTTCCACTTCAGAGCAAATATTTACGCTACTATCTTCAGCAAAGTGATTTCTCCACACATTTTCTTGAACATAACAATGAAAAAATACATTTTTAAATTAATTGTTAAGCTTTAGGTTTGAAGCCTAATAAAATATAATTTTTCATTACCCAAAACAAAACAATATTACATAAGTGTAAATATAAATAATGAAAGATGTTGTTTTTGTAGGCCATCATAAAACCTCTAACCATGCACCAGACAGTTTTGTGCAAAATACAAGACACATTCATCCACTGCATCCTAAAGCATCTATAAAATCAATTGTCTCTGACATCTGACATCTCTTGTGTCATGCATCAACTATCTGGGCCTATGCTGTTATTTAGGCCTATCTCATTTGTCTGTTCAGGATGCTGGCCTGTTATATCAGTCCCTGGGCTCTCGGGGTGATATCAGAATAAGCCTTGGTGTGCATTGAAAATAATACAGGTTCCCCATCTCCGTTCCATGAACTCAATTAACAGACTCACATCTTGATTATCATTAACTTCCTCTTTCAGCACGGTTGCACCATCTCGGAGTGATCAATGACTCGTCCACGTCACCAGCCACTGCAAATCAGTTAGTCACAGTATGTCCAATCAATCTCTGGGAACACTCAAACCACTCTCTCTTTCTCTCTCTCTCTCTCTCTCACACACACACACATGTATATCAACACAGACACTCACAATGTGCCAAAAAATCTCTGACAAAAGAAAGCACCAAGAGCAATACAATAAAAAATACAAAGATTAAAGGAGTTGTGTGTAGGCTAATAGTAGTACTCAGAGCCATGAAGCGGAAAGCGTAAGTTCAATATATTGATCGGTATTTTTAGATGATACAGAGTGTAATTTTTGTAACCATTGTAGTTTGTAGTAGTACTGGAATATGCATTTGCAATGAAATAGCCTACACACTCGGAGACCTCTCGAATCCACCGCCACTGCTCCTCCACGTCTCTCCCATCAGTTCCGGTCCACAGCTCCACAGAATTGGGAGCAGCCTCGGTGGTTCAACAGTTGGTTCAACAGTTTTAGTCAAAATCCTTTTTCGGACAGTAGCCAGATTGGATTTGGGGACATTCAGGGTCCACAAATACCCAATCATAAATATAAATATTTTTTGTGTTTCCCATAGCCAGAAAAGGTGAAATATTGATCAACTACATTTTCCGGACTATAAGTCGCACTTTTTTTTCATAGTTGGGCCGGTCCTGCGACTCCGGTGCAACATATATATATTTATATCTATGTTTTTTTCCTCTTCATGAAACATTTTTTGACTGGTGCGACTTATAGTCCGGAAAATACGGTAATCAAAAACATCCTCGTTTTCCCGACTTAAATACAGTTGCATGAGTAGTTGATAAA
Organism: Alosa alosa; assembly: GCF_017589495.1. Classification (NCBI taxonomy): domain Eukaryota; kingdom Metazoa; phylum Chordata; class Actinopteri; order Clupeiformes; family Clupeidae; genus Alosa; species Alosa alosa. Next base: position 22,784,273 of record NC_063202.1, read on the forward strand.
AATGTCTACGGTCACAATAATTAAATATATTTGCTGCATTGGATCAGTTGTGTGTGTGTGCCTCCCTCTTGCTCAGAGGGGAGGGGGAGGCTGAGGGGTCGATCAAGCATGGATTCTAAACTCTGTGGTGGATAGGATCTACAATTAGGTGTTAATTAATATTACTACGCTAGGTCAAAGTACTCCCAAGTGCTATTAAGCCACACATTGTAGTTCTCCTGTTTATTCGCTGGAAAATCGCCACGCTTCATGTTGTGTGACCGTAGACATTTTTATCAACTACTCGTGCAACTGTATTTAAGTCGGGAAAACGTGGATGTTTTTGATTACTTCTACGTCTGGCTACGTCTGAGCCCGCTAGCATAGCAACATGCTAACACATTCGCGCCGCGCACCAGAGCGTTTGAGTGCACGTACTGATACGGGAGAGGGATGACTCAACTCGTGAAAGTTAAGGTAAGAACATTACATTACATTTGGCTGACGCTTTTTAGCCAAAGCGACTAACAACATAGTAAACAGTTTAAGTTTTAGAGCAGTTCTCAACAATTTTAGGACAATTTAAAAACATTAGAGTACAGTAAGAATAAGTGCATCAGTGAGTGCTGTTTTTCACAGTTACTTGTCAGTTTGAGACGACTGGTGAGTGCTAGGATCAGTAAGACTTGTTGTGAGTGTTGCTATGAGAGGAGATGTTCTCTAAAGAGCTGAGTCTTCAGGAGTTTTCTGAAAATGGAGAAGGATGTCTCTGCCCTTGTAGGAGCTGGCAGTGTGTTCCACCAACGAGGAACAACAGATGAGAAAAGTTTGGATTGGCTTGAGTGCACTGGTGGTAGAGCTAGACGCGTCGATTCGTCCTGAGGGCCTTAGCGGTCTGTATGTCTGTATGAGGGCATTCAAGTAGGTGGGAGCAGAACCCGGAGACTACTTTGTAGGCAAGCGTTAGAGCCTTGAATTTGATGCGGGCCGCCATAGGTAGCCAGTGTAGCTGGATGAGCAGCGGGGTAACATGTGCCCTTTTGGGTTGGTTGTATACCAGGCGCGCCGCCACATTCTGGATCATCTGAAGTGGTTTCACTGCGCAGGCTGGGAGACCTGTCAGGAGGGCATTGCAGTAGTCGAGTCGTGAGATGACTATTGCCTGAACCAGAAGTTGGGTAGCATCTTGAGTCAAGTAAGTCCTGATTTTCCAAGAACATATATTACTACTGACATTGAGTGGCATGTTCCTTTAAGCTGAAAACAACATCAAGTTTATATTTGTAGCTCATGTGGTTCAAAAGTTATAGTCAGAACCCTTTTCGGCCATTGGATTTGGCCACCATCTTGGCCCCAAGGCTCGCTGGCTCCCTGGATAATAATCTCATAATTACGAGATAGTATCTCATAATTGTGACATATTATCTCATAATTACGAGATAACTATCTCATAATTATGACATATTGTCTCATAATTACGAGATAATTATCTCATAATTACGAGATAATCATACCTCCATCCACCTCTGCTAACTGTAGGCTACAAATTAGCCAGTTCTGCTTCATTGCAGGCAACGGAATTGGAAATGGATGTTTCTCGCGGTATGCTTTTATTTCCTACTTGGCATGAGACATTGGGAAATATTAACATCTCTTAGGATGGTGCTGAAAGTCGTGCTCTTCCTGCAGGAGCAACTAAACCAATATGGCATGTTGCATGGCTATAGATTTATCCATTTGAAATGCATACAAGCTGGCTTGGTTGTGACTCAGTCCACTATTCGCTGTCTGCTCAAGATTCTCGATCCTCAAGGAGTGCAGCTGAGGTTAAGAGGGCGTCTAAGACAACGTCTGTACAGAAACCCAGGCCCGAACTTCTTGTGGCATGTAGACTCCTATGACAAGCTCAAACCATATGGTATATGCATTAATGGCGCAGTGGATGGATTCTCGCGTATGATTATATGGCTACACTCTTATTCCACTAACAACAATCCAAGGGTCATTGCTGGCTACTTCATTGATGAGGTCGACAGCATGGGCAGCACTCCTTCTCGCATCCGAACAGATCTGGGCACTGAGAATTGTGTATTGGGGTTTTTAAGAGGTACCCACGATGATGCGTTTTCCGAAAGATGCTACATCACCGGTTCAAGTAACCATAATCAAAGAATTGAACAATGGTGGGGATTTCTTAGAACACACCATGCGCAATACTGGATGAACTCATTCCAAGATCTCAAAGACCAGGACCATTTCTCAGGCGATTTCTTGGACAGAAATCTTATTCAATTCACTTGTCTTGAAATAATTGAGGTAGGTACAAACCTTAGCGTAAAATCTTTAAACCCAAACCCTTGCAGGCTGTTCAAAATTGCGCCCTGCGCCAAGGTCCGGACCTCGGTACATAATGTTTAAGAGCTGAAAGTAAATGTACGCTAAATATCTAAATGGATATAAAAAACCTCTATTAACAGTTAAGTTTCAACTTATGTTTGCCTTGGATAACTGTGATCGGCTATTAGAGAGGGTTCTTGGTGAGATTGGGTCCTCTGCGTCGGAGCGCACTCGGAGAGCCCATCTCAGCTCTCAGCTGACGGATTACAAGCTCCAGACGGTGTCGCCAAAATGTAAACATTTGTTCTTAATACCCGCGCTGTCTGAAAATGTCATTAAAATCCGCGCTGAACCTCTTGAGTTATTTTGCAATCAGACAGACAGAGAGACAGACCTCTCTTCCTCCACATCCTGATAGGGCGTCATAGGGAATAATTACACTGATGATTCTGGCGTCTATAACGAAAGCCCATAGCCCTGAATTAACAGAAAAGAAATTTTTTTGAATATGAATATTTTGCTTTGAGTGGGGCACATCTGATTGACCAAAGCACATATACATAGTGATATTTGATTTATCCATTCAATACCATGTCATTTAATGCTAAATATGACATATCTCCAAAACATTTCTATGTGGTGGGAATAATTCTTTTCCACAATGCTGGTGGCTGGAGCAGCACGGTTATTTTTTTGCCAAAAAATACATTTGTAATCAGCATTATGGTTGTCCTGAGGTTCTAGTGGACTAAGTGATATTTTCCTCAACATGATTGTCAAAACATGATTGTCAAAAAACATTTATTCTGTACCATATTGTTATTTAAACAGGCTGTGTTTGGTCTGAAAAGGGGCCCCTGCATAGTCTAATTTCTAGTCCTTTTTTTCAGATGGAGCTACAGCAAGTGGCTCAGCTTTGGAACTCCCACAGAATTCGCCCAAGCAGGAATGCCGTTTCTCCAAGTGGATGACCACTCATATTGTACAGCATTCCACAACTGTTTGGCAGTACAGATCACTTGAAAACTGTACAACCTCAACAGGTACAACTATGCCGAGAGGAATGCCTGCCAAGAGGGCCATTTCCATGTGAAGAGACTGTTTTTGACATTTGCTGTCTCATAATGGCAGAAAACCATCTGCACACACCCTCTACTGCAGAGGAAGCCATTGAACTGTACCTTTTTTTGCGAGCATACATCCATACTGTGCTGTAAGGGGAGACATACAGACCAAAACACCTTTGGGTTGTCTTTTTTACCTTTTTTTTGTGTCCCATCCAGCATATACGTTTTTACCTATGTTCTCTTTCAGACAGGATAAATAATGTTCAAACCAAGTCTTTATTTTCACTTAACTTTGTGACAATATCTAGCTGTGATTCCCCTGGTATTATGACAAGATAGATTAACTCTGTCATACTCTATATGTCTTATATTCTATACAAATCTCCCGTTTTACAACCTCCCAAGTATCCCAAAATTGAAAATACTATGCTTGATTGATAGCATTCAGGAAAGTTCTCACATCGTTCTCTTCCTTAGTTCTGCAAAGTTCTCTTCCTTCGTTCTGCATCTCAACTCCATTTCCCTAGGTTGGAAAAATGGCTCCACTTGAGCAATATACACCAACAAACTTTTTGTTCAACCATTTTTTTACCTTCTGAAGGATTTAACACAAGGATTTAACACAGGGATGCATTTATGCACTTAAATTAACAGGTCAGTGCACTGAATTTAAATTCATAACATGAAATGCAATACATTTGGTTGTTTTCTAGGTCATCGGAATTGTCCCTGTGTACTTACAGTACTCTGAAAGTATCAAAAAACATTTCAACAAGTGATGAGCAGCATACACCAACACACTTTTTGTTCAACCTTTTTTTTACCTTCTAAAGGATTTAACAAAGGGATTTGGCAGTATGTAATGATGTTAACTAAGATTTCATCCCAACATGCCACAAACATTTTCTGGACCACTTATAGCTTCTAAAAAGTCATAAACATAAAACACACTTTTAAGAAGGTACCTGAATTGGTCAATGTATTCCATGCAAATCTCATTTGGACATCCACAAACAAGGTGAGCACCATCATATCAATGTAAGAACAATACATTGGGCAACAGGCACTTAAATTAACAGGTCAGTGCACAGAATTTAAATTCATAACTTGAAATGCAATACATTTGGTTGTTTTCTAGGTCATGGGAATTGGCCCTGTATACTTTGAAAGTATCAAAAAAAAAACATTTCAACAAGTGAAGACAAACAAAAAAGATTCTGGACCTTGCAGCATGGCTTGTTACACTTCAGATCAAAATATCTACATAATGTCCATTAGAAGGTAGTTGCTGGAAAGTACATTTTCCATCTCCATCCGCAGCTCAGGGTAGGAGTTGTACGTGAAAGGTAATTCTAAGACAGCTCCGCAAGTATGTGCAATTAGTCGACGGGATAGTCCCTCCAGATTAGTGAAGACAATTGCGATTCTTGCCACAGATATTATGTCAGAGCCAGTTATGAACCTCAGCAGTTTTCTTAACCCCATCTCATCCAACCCACGGATGTACTGCTGGAGATATTGAAGGGCCTGTCTCTCTGGAGGAGTTGTTGGATGGGCTTCGATGAGTTTCAGGACTTTCCTGCATGTTGGCTTTTTTTCTGTATACATGACTAGCAGTTGTTCTGGTGTTTCTATGGTGGTTCTGAAATATTCAGCAGCAACTGCTGCCATATTGTCAAGAGCATACTTGGGCTCCTGAATGATCTGCAATGGAGAGAATTTCTTCAAGATCTTCTTATAGGAGAATTTCTTCAAGATTTTCATGTTTTCGAATTATCTTCATTCCCAGTCGATCCAACATGTCAATTAATTCATCCTGTGCTTCACTGTCAAGGTCTTCCTTTAAAGCAGTGGCTATGAGATCTCTCTCAGACTGACTCAATTAGAGTTGGAAAGATTTGACGACACAGCATTCTCACCAAATAAAATGGCTGTTGTGAACGCTGGGGCAAGGCGTAGTGGAAAGTATCCTTGGTCCATATATCCCTTTTTTTTATTCTACCCACAGCCCTCCATTCATCTTCCTGCCATTTGGGTGATAGAGACGGTACTCTTAGTTCTGCTCCTTCTGCTGCTCGGTCCAACAATTTGTTCCAAAAGGCAGTATACACATCCCTGGCTACCCCATCTTCATCTCGACCCCTTTCATTGATCAAACTATACTTTAATGAGTTGTTCAGAATCAAGGGATCCTTGAATTGAAAAATCATTTCTTCCAACAGATTAACCCTGCAAAGTTTGACTTGCACTGATAGTATCTCATAGTTTAAATCATCTTCAATTTGGTCTGCTGGCACAGGAGTGGATGTAGAGGGGGCATTGAAGATTTCCTCTGGAACCAAGTCTGAAAGGGGCGTTAAGACAGGGCTGCTTGTGGAAAAGCCGACACTGGTGACTGGTGAGTCTATGTCAGGCCAAAATGGAAGAGTGTCATCCAGCTGGCTTGTAGAGGGTGTAGTTACTCCGGGTCTTATGACCACCTCTGAATCAGACATTGGGGACGTAAGATCTATGACTTCAGAATCAGATGAATTTGCTAAGCTGGTGACATGACTATCAGTACTTGGTGATTGTGCCTGAATGGTTGACATGTCTTGCTGCTGAGCAGGGTGAGAAATCTGTCCCTGCTGCTCTCCAATAGTGTCACTCCGGCTGTCTATTTCACCTTCTTCCTCTATGTCTGATTCATGTACTCGACCGGTTGTGTATAGACAAAACCGTAAAATTCCAAATTTTGACACTTCGTACAGCTCACTAACACTTGTGTTGTCATCGAGTTCGGATTCCTTGAAATCATATACATGGTGAAGGAACTCTTCCCATTTTCCTTTTTTTGACGTGGACGTTTTTGATGTGGAAAAAACAGTTCCTTCGCATGAGACAATAAGTCTGCTTTGACCGCATTCTTGTTTACATCCAGTACCCTTGTGCCACCACCACCACGCTTCCGTACTTGCTTTCCCTCATGGATCCACCCCAGCTCAATTTTCCTTGTGGTTTTGACAGCATTTCTATTCCTGTCAAATCTTCTTGTTTATACAGGCGCAGGTCCCGGTTCAGATGCCTCATCATGATGAGTTGCTGTGGTCCTCATTCTCTGTCGCAGTTTTTCCAGAAGTGACGTCTTTGCTGTACTGTCTTCTTTTTGTCTTAGTTTGTCCATACAATATCGCCTTGTGGCAATCCTGTCCCCATACACTGGTAAATAATGCTCAAGGGATGCATCGTCTATGCCTTTAATAGCCAATGCGTCTACAGTATCTGTGAAGACACATGAAAGAGAAGTACAATTACAACAGGCAACATCCAGATTACAATGAACTAAACAGGGCAGATCAAACAAATAGCATAATACAAATTAACTAAATATGTATTTCCATTTTTCAGGACATGGGAAACTCATTTATAATACAGATACCGTTCTCCGAGGTCAACATCATAGAGAACAGTCAAGATAACAAGGACATTACAGAAATGTAGGCCTACCGGTACTTGAACTTGAACTACAATCAAAAACTCCCAATGCAATGTTGTAAATACTTGAACAGGCTACATAAAGAGCATTCTAAAGTCACTATAGCATCTGGGAATTTGTTGTAAAGGCCTTCACCTTACAACAATAACAGGCTTCAGACCGTCAGACCGTCGAGCCAAAGCGAGCTAGGCCAGGCCGTGCCGGGGCTAATTGCTTCCACACCTTCGGGTGCGGGTGCTAACTGGTGCCACTTGGGGGCTATATTGGTGCTACTGGGCCCTGATTTCTGGCCCACCCTAAACGTTGGGCCACTTGGTGCTAGGGGTGGGGTCAAGGTGAAGGTGGGGTCAACCCGTTGTTGTGTGTGAAGTCGAGAAACATGATAGAATGGAATGCTATGATGTTTGCCTGTCATTAGGCTAACTCTGTCCAGAGGTCGCCATGTAGCACAGTAGGTTAAAATTAAAAGTGAAAAGGTCATGAGGCTTGTAGCCTGGGCTACTATCACCAGGTGGCCCCTCAAATTACCATAAAAGTGTGTTAATGTAACCATAGACAGTAATTAATTTTGTTAGTAGAGAATTGTGGTCAACATTTAAATACATATTTCCCCACTCTTGGATGGCCGGCGCCCAGATTTGCATTTGATGTGTGTGTGACCCCATATTTACTAAAATCTGCCCAAACTGGTAATGACACCTGAGCAGTTCTGGTTCATTTTGGTGAACAGGCCTACTAGTGACTTTAGAAAGCACATTCTGCAACCTGCTCAGATTATTTACTTTGCACTGGGAGTTTCTCATAGTAGCCTAGTTCAAGTTGTTGTTCAAGCTCTAGTTCATTGAATAGGCTACTGACCAATATAGAGCAACATAATAGTTAAAATGGGAGCAAACGTGAATAATTCCCAGTTTGCATAATTGCATTAGCCTACATCACAATATAGCCAAAACGAGCAGCATAGCCTTTACATTCCCTAGTTTATCAGGTCTGGGGAGTTTGCTGTCAAGTCAAGCACAGTAATTCCATATGGTCAATAAAACGGTCATTGGTAGCCTAGCCTACGTTTGGAAGTGTGAACAATCCTTGAATCTCTCGTTCTTGTCACACTCGCAAAAATAAATGTTGACTAATATAATCTAATACCGTCAACTCGGGAAACTTTGGTGTATGCCTATGCACTTGTGCATGCACCCGGTCATTACACGGAAACAATATTAGTTGGCAGACGAATTAGTGTTGGATTCTGACTGATGTGCATGTTTTCATAATGGTTTGGCTGGTATGATGTGAAACGGGACATGATCACATCCATATTGGCCTAGAAGCGGAAGGGGCATTAATGTTAACGTTAGTGGTTTGTGTCCGTTCGCTTTGAGGTCGCTAATCTTATGTTACAGTAGCCTAGAACTACCTGTGGTAGGCCTAGCTGCTACAATGATGTCGGTGGTGGCAGTGGTGGTAAGTTTCACCTATTCCTAGCAAGCTATTTTCTCAGTCCTATTTCCTTTCATGTTTTCGGACAGTGGGTATCAAAACACATAGTATCAACTGGCTGGTTCTATGTCAGCAATATGGTCACGTAGGCTAGAACTAATGAGGCTAGGCTAGCTCGTCACACTTTAGCCTACGATACAGCTAATTAAGTTGTATACTCTTTTGATCCCGTGAGGGAAATTTGGTCTCTGCATTTATCCTAATCAGTGAATTAGTGAAACACACTCAGCACACAGTGAACACACAGTGGGGTGAAGCACACACTAATCACGGCGTGTACATAGCACTAAGCGATTTTGTCTTACCTTGTCTTTTTGCATCCTTTCGACTCTGTCTTCGGAGACACCACGTCCTCGAAGAAAATCCCAAAAGTCACCATCGTCACTACTATTCATCATGTCACCCTGCAGACATTAACGTTAATAGTTAGCACTAAATGGCACCTGTTAGCCCGGCCATGGATGAATAACGTGAACGACAGTCGAAAAAACAAAACCGTGAAGTACAGTTAGGCTAAGCCTGCGGATTCAGTTTACTATCAAGGAGATGTCTATTCATTCAAAACTTAGTTTGTGTAGGAAGTTATTCAGCTTACCTGCTTCGAGTAGCTTTCGAGTAGCCTTACAACCAACCGACCAACAATCAACTGAACATGTGGTGGAAGATGGCTATGGGATTCTGGTGTTGTAATTACGAGATAATTATCTCATAATTACGAGATTATCTCGTAATTATGGCATAAAGATCTCGTAATTATGAGATAATTATCTCGTAATTATGACATAAGATCTTGTAATTATGAGAAATATAAAAATCTCGTAATTATGAGATAATTATCTCGTAATTATGACATAAAGATCTCGTAATTATGTCATAATTACGAGATAACCTGATATTTTTTTTATTATTATGTGAATGCAATGCGCCACCGTAGTTTTCAAACATGATTCAGATGTGATTAATTTAATTTTACAGTGAAACATTCTACATGCAAATCCCTTCATATATCACTGCATGTGTGTATTAGATAATAGTCATTCTCCTATTATTATGACCGCTGCACAGCGAAGGTTTAGTCAGATTTTTTTTTTTTTTTTCACATGTCCAAATTTCCATTTCTTTTTGAGGTGTTGTAATTGCAGGTATCTGTGACCTAGAGTCAAAACTGCACGAAATTGGAAGTGTAGGATCATTATGACACCGTCTGAATGCATGCCAAGTTTCATGAACTTTCGTTCATGGGGGCCTTACAATAAAATAATTTACGTGTACATTTAGTGACCGTACACCAACAAGGATTCCCGGGACACTGAAAGACCGGGCTACTCGAAACTTGGTGGGCATGTAACCCCACATGGATAGCATGGAACCATCGTTTTTCGTTTTGATCTGTAGCCCCCTCCGTATGTTTGCCTCCAGGGGTCATCTTAACCCATTCCATGTGCACACATGTGCATAAACAGATACACATGCACACACATACAGTACATTCACAGTAATCATACGTATGACACATACTCACACAGTAGACATATGTACGCATACAGGCACATACGCAGGCACACACACAAGCACGCACACACACACATACACCCACACACATAAACATAAACATTTACACGCACACATGCACACAAGAATTTCTCAGAATTATGAACAGGCAAGATGGGGGTGGGGTTGTATAAAATGAATTTTACATGTGAAATCTATGAACTAATCATGTTTTGGTACTTGTTGTCTAGCAGATACCAGTGAGAATTGAGTGTGGATAATGCAATTTAGTGACAGAATCATATAGGCCTTTCAGCGTGATTTATTTTTGTGGAAAAAATGTGCTGGACTGGGCGGCGGTCATATTTTGTACCGCTCTGCGGTACATCTAGTTAAGTCAAGTTTCCACAGCTTGAACCTAAATAACACTATTGCCCAGGTGGAAACATGACGGTTGTTTTCTCACCCAGAACCTCTGGGTATAGCAACTGATCCACAGAGACCTTTAGGAAGAGGAAGGGCAAGAGCAAGAAAACCAACTGTTTCTCATGAGACATGAGAATGGCCATATACCTATGGAGGATGCTGAGCAAAACAATGCAGCTTCAATTCAAAAGAATGCGTCTTCAATTCAGAGTAGACTTAATAATCTGGACCTTCATAGAGGAAAATAGATTCAATTCAGAGTAGCCTTTATAATCTGGACCTTCATAGAAGAAAATAGAAAGTTAATTTATTTCTCTCTATGATAACTTCAAAGTGTTCTACTCTGTGCTGTTACAACTCAGAAATACACTGGAGCAATTTGCTGTTGTGCCATGCATAGTGTCTGAAATGAACTGTATCGCTGTGCCATATCAATATCAAATTACTATGTCCTTATTGTTCTCGGTATGCTGTAGGAATGTATACTCCCACTGTAATGATCATTATATAACTAAGAACAGAGGGCAGCGGTTGTAGTGTGGGGAACAATAGTGATTATGATGGGGATTATGTAAGGTAGGATGTTAATGAAGGTAGTTTGTTGGTTCACCATACACAATGTTATTGTAAACAAAAGTGTGTCTCTCTCAAGATCTATAGTCATAAAAAACAATGTAAATGTAAATGTTTCTACGGGAGCTCTCAAAATATGAGGGAGCACTTCTTTGTGTTGTCAAGCAAGAGATGATTGATGAGGCCAAAGTTAAAGAGAGGATTCAAACAGAAAGGACAGAGTAAGAGAAAGAATGCATATACATTTTGCCATGTACTGTATTCCATGCGCTCTCTATCTATGAAAACGTATGTTTAAATGTGCTGCTTCGGCAATGCAAAAATATTTGTCATGTTAATAAAGCTCACTTGAATTGAATTGAAATAAACATTTCAGAGTGAAAGACAGAACAGAGCAAGAGTAAGAAAACATGTCAGACTAAAAGAGACAGAACAGAGCAAGAGTAAGAAACATTTCAGACTAAGAGATGGAACATAGCAAGAGTAAGAAACATTTCAGACTAAAAGAGACGGAACAGAGCAAGAGTAAGAAACATTTCAGTGGAAACGAGATGCAGTTCAGAGACTGTAACTCAGAAAGTGAAGACAGATAAAGAGTAACTGGCAAGGGATGGAGAGAGAGAGAGATTAAGCAGGAACCTAAGAAACAGAAAGAGAGAGAGAAAGTCTGTCATCCACTCATCCTCCCTTCATATTCTGGGCTTCCTTTGTCAGTGCTGTATTGCATCATGCTCTTGCCAGTAAAACATGCCAATACAGGGGACAGTTAAGCAGACATGAAAGAGAGGAGCAGGAAGAGATAAAGAGAAAGAGAGGAAAAGTGACAGAAGACGAGGGACAGAAAAAAGAGAAGAAAAAAGTAGTCAGCTAGAAGAGAAAAATAATATAAAAAGGGGAATTGATGATGGGGGAAAAGAAATGGAGTGGTAGAAAAGAAAGAGAGAGAGAGAGAGAGAGAGAGCAAGCGTGATTGTAAGAGCAGGTAGACTAGCCTGTGAGGTTGGGGGGCATGAGTGTGTTGAGCCCACCCTTGTAGTGGGGCTTGAGTGTCAGTCTCTCCAGCACCCAGGGGCAGAATCGGGAGCAGCAGCTCTGTAAACCTTCCACCTGACTGCAAAACAATGTCACGCCAGTGTTACTCACACACACACACACACACACGCATACTGTACACACACACACACACACTAAGGCAAGGGACTAGACTTTTGGCTGCAAGCACCAAACAACGGTTACTCATCCTCTCTTTCTCATCCTTTCCCTCTCTCTCTCTCTCTCTATCCCTTACTCTTTCTCTGCCTATCTCTCTCTCTCCACCACCTTGCATCGATTTCTCATCACGTCAAATAAATACACAAATAAACGCACACAAAGAAGGATACAGAATGTGGCTGCGTCTCTATCCAGCCAGACACTGTGTGCGAATGTAGGCCCCCAGGTGGTATGAAAGATTTAGGGCGGCAGTGGGATGCCTGTCTCTTTTCGAGCATTCATACTTGGGATTACGGTGCCTAGGGCGAACTACGACTGCGAGTAGCGGAGAGCGAGGAGCTGGCTAACCCTCTCTCTGCCTGCCTCCCTCCCTCCCACTCGTTCGCTGTACCTCAGCCCATTCACTCTCTCCTGGCTCCACACACACACACACACACACACTCTCCCGTGGGGTCCCCGCAATTCCACTTCATCCTCATGTATGTCAACCCACACATTATTTCACTGCTCCCCTAATTTTTTTCTTCATCCTTGAGCTCTCTCTTTCTCTCTGTCTCTCTGATCGCTAGATTATCCTACCCCTCGTTCTGCATTCCTCAGTATTTTATGCGTATCGTCATGCACCCAGGTGTGCACAATTTTGTGCACATTGCCTGGTTCTATTCCAGACATGGTCCAAATGTTCTCTGCGTGCCCATGGGCATGATGGAGCAGCAATAATGATACTGCCTGACAATCGAGCAAGCCCGGTTTGATTCCCGAACCCGCCATTGCAGCATGAATTCGGAGGTGAAAAAATATATATTTACGTTTGAGTGCTGAAAACAATCACTAGAGAAGCACTCTAAAGAGAACGAGAGTGGTGAAATAAAAGACATCAGCTGGGCAGGAGGCTGGGGGGGTAGTTTTCTCTAAAGCAACCTCAAATGGTGGAGGAGCCAATCACACGAGCCCTGGGGTGCGAGTGCATTTTGTGAATTTCCACCGAAGCCCCCAGCTCCGACCCCCCATCCTCCCTCTCCACATCTGTCTAACATCACCCACTCATTTCCCCAGCGAACTCAAACAGGCACGTTTCATTTTTGTGCTCCATTTTCACATTTTTTTTCCCTCTTCATTCTTGCCACCCCCCTTTTTTTTTTGTTTGGAAGGACTCGAAATGAGATTACCCTCGTTTGTGTTAAAGAGTTTTGCCTGGGGGCTACGTGGCTTCTGAGGGGTGCGAGATATGAGGGGGTGACGGAGATCGAGACAATCAGCTCCCTGTACAGTGGGCTTTCCGTGCCGGACCGATTGGTCACGGCCCCTTTGTAAGCGAGCGAAAATGACGACTCATAGAGAATCCAATTTTTTATTATGCCTGCTACGATCTCGCGCTGCTGTGAGCACGCAAACGAGCGACGGAGGGGAGTGAGCGCGAGGGCAGGCGCTGCCAACGTCTTCATCTGACCCCAGCACGCACTCAGCCGACTTCATAAATAAGCAAACGCCTAAATAACGAAGATACGTCTGCATTATTCAGGGGGTTCACCAACAATATGAAGAGGCTCCGTAATCGCCTCTGACGGTTGGAGATTTCGGTAGAAAAAGTCATAGCGTGGAAGTGGAAAAAACAAAGAAGACTCCCGTGAGGCCGGCTAGGGTGCGATAATGGCGTCTTGCGTTCAGCGGTCTTGGCCATTGTTTGCGTGACCACCGGCACCGGATGGGAGAAGCACAGGCGTGTGATCGGCACTGTTCTGCATAACCGCCGCGGGCCCAGTAATGAAAATTGCCTCGGTGCAGAAAGACCAGCGCTGGCCAGAGGCTGTGGCCCTTGAGGTGGTGATTTGCAGAACAGCAGGTAGACCAGAGCCGATGAGGCTCACAAAACTGGCGCATACAATTGAGGTCATCACAGGCAAAGGGCCGGTGCTCGTGTACACACACACACACACACACACCTGTGAAGTCACACACACCAGCACAAACACACATACATACACAAACACACACACACACAGTGAGTTACTTCACAGGCTCTCTGCCTGCTGAGCTAACGTCTATGCGCTGATGATGTGATGTCTGGGGTAGTGCCACGGAGGGATTGATGGCATGAAAGGGAAGTTGGATGAAGTCCGGCCCGTCTCAGGGCCAGAACGGCGCCAGATCTTTAATTTGCACAAGGGCACAAGGTTGAAGTATGGAGCAGGACTCGGGAAATCAAATGATGATAAGATGGGGGTCGCCGTGTGTAATTCACCCTGTCCGAACAGAGCTGTCCTCAGTGACATGATTTGCTTTAGTGTGCTTCCAAAAAAAATAAATAAAAAAAGTGAGTTGGCTTCGATGTGTTTCTCCACTCACTCTCCTAAATCAGCGCTCTTACAGCAGCGGTCATCTCAGTGCACAACTGATTTCGGCTGGACCGCTTTAATGAGTAAATGCGTGAAGTGACATTGCAGGGGTCATTTGAGGTCAACAAGATCCCACTGGTGTCAATAATGGGCCAATTGTTGTCTTTATTTGTTGTGTTTGCTTAAACATGTTAACCTGTCTACTGGTGAAATGTATCATTATTTCTTGGCTTTCATTATTTGGTGGAGGTGAACACGCTTATTTTCTGAGAGTTATATATAGATGTCTTTTTTTTTTTACAGCATCACAATAGCTCGATTATCTTTTCCCACATTTCAGACGAGCATTCCTTATTTTGTTCCGTGATCCATCGTGAGCCTTCCGCCAGAAGCCGTTTCAGTCATCTGAAGCCTGACTGACAGCTGTGCGGCGTGGAGAGGAGAACAGAGGCCCTTGTTCATCGCTGGCGCTCGTCCCTCCTCTGTTTCTTAGGCGGTGGATTCCTTTTGTCTCAGCTCCGCGCTGAGCCGCTCTGCGCTCCCGGATTTGCCATGGGCTATATGGTGACATGACTCTCTCGTCTCACAGACAGCCCATTGTGCCAAACCAGAGTGGAACTTCCCTGTGTGTGTTTGTGTGGGTGTGAGTGTGATTGTGTGTGTGAGCACACTTTCTGAGTGTGAGCACTCTTTTTCCCTCTGTCTGTCTTCTCTATGTGTATGTGTGTGTGTGTGTGTCTGTGTGTGGTGGAGGTGTGTGTGTTGGGGGTCAGCACAGGGGTCAGCACAGAAACGTGTAGCACCGCGTGACTTGTTGCTGGCATGCTGGAGAGAACTGGTGAGAGCTTCTGGAAACCTCTTTTCCTCTTTTCTTCATTTTTGTTCCATTTTCTTTCTTTCTTTCTTGTCTCCATCTGTTCACAATGAAAGATGAAAAAAAGCCTCTCAGGATGTTCTAACTGTTAAGAAAAGGGAGCAGATAAGAGAGAGAGAGTGGGGGAGAGGTAGACATCTATCTCTGATTCTCTTTTTGGTCTCTGCCTGTCCCTCCCTCCCCGTCATTGTGCTGATGAATCCCTTTTATCTGTCTCGGCATGACAGTGGTCCCTCTCTCCGCGCTCTCCTCTCCTCTCCTCTCGTCCTGATGCCTTCAGCCAATAGCTTCTTCTGGGGCCTCTTTTGTGACACTTAAATGGATGGGACAAAATGGATTCTGACTAAAGCGACTGACTAAAGCGAACATGCTTGGGCCTGAGGAGAATGTACTGTTTTTTATTTTTATTTTTTTTAGTTATCATTGTATAGTTAATAGTTTGATTATCCTTCACTTAGTTTGACGGCAGCAGAGCGACATTGAAAGTACATTTGAGCTGCTTTTAGTCCGTGCCATCTCACAAAGTCTGCTAGTCTGTATACACCGTCAACATCACAAGAATGTGATGTTGGCATGAGCAACAGCAACCCACATACAGTGTGACTGGCAGATCTGTGCAGATACAGCTGAAGAGATGAAGAGAGGTCTGCTGAATTTCTGTGTGTACCTGCTGACCCCACTGACCCTGTCCTCCCTCACACGCACTGAACAATGGTGATTTCACAAGAGCGGTCCACCCATCGATCCACCTCCACAGAGGAACACTTAAGAGCTACTATTTGAATGCATATGTATTTTCACTCTCTCAGAGACACACAAAGCAGGGGCTCTCTGTTTCTCACCCTTTTTCTCTTTACTGTGTTCATCCCTCCCTCCATCTCTCTATCTCTCTCTATCTCTGCTTTGTATACATAATTTGATTTTAAAGTTCACACAGAGTTCATGGTTTAGACTCTTTGTATAGGCTTCAAGTGTAGTAGGTTGTATTTTGTATGTTGTATGTCATACATAAATGAACCGGTGTTATCATTTCGTTTTGTGTGTGTGATTTGTTGGTCAAATCTCACCTCCCTCCTGTAGGAATACTGTACTTCTAATATAGCATGCTGTCACAGTCTATGTACAGCAACGTTTCCATGTTGTGCATTCAACTTGACCTAACATGGACTTTTACTGTGTTGACTGTGTTGTTCTGTGTTGCCTCCACACTGGAACACCTGCTGAGCATATAGGCTACCTAACTCTTCATAATCCCGACAAAGGGCAAAACATTATGATTATTTTGCAATTAGCAGTTATATTAAGCATTTAGAGCATGTTTTCGCGCGGTGGGTAAAAATTAATGAAAGCCTTACTTTGTGAAGCAGGGCGGAAACAAATTCACACTTAGCAAAGTTCAATTTGTGGCGTGCCATCCGAGGCTGTCGCCGGAAAACATTATCATAGATTACGGCTTGCTGCTTCTCCACCCCAAGTTTATGATCCATGCAAATGGAAAGAGGTGCATCACACTGTATATTACTCCAGCTAAGAGATGCACACTGATGTGCCTATAATAATAATAATAATAATAATAATATGGAAATGATGATAATAAATACATTATAATAACAAGAGTAACGTTTTATTCCTGCTTGCTGGCCACTGGTAGGCTATCTGCAGACAGTATCCGCGCCCATAGTGGATTCGAGTAAGCCAGAGCCATAAGTGATGAACATTTGTTCAGTGGAAAAGAGAGAAGTTTTAAGTTAGTCCTCCCTACCCATTATATCATATTGTGTCTAAAATTACAACAACTTTGTAATGGCAGTTTTGCATGATAAAGTGTGGCCAAAAGTTTCACAAGACTGTACAGACAACATGACAAATGGCAATAAGAAAGCTCTGACTGAGTCCATGGGTATGCTGGTGGCGTGCGGCTATCAACAGCCCCTATCTCTGCCCTTTGGTCTCCGCGCCCATGCATCCATCTTAAATCACCCAGGATTATTTGCCAAGTCCAGCAAATCTTACTGCCGTCCATTGTTTAAAATTAAAGCCATGAATCTTCCGCATGGTGACAACCTTTCATGTGCGCAGTAAGGCATGAAATATGAAGAGGTCATTTCTGTGCTCAGAGCGGATCACTCACATTTCTCCGCAAACTATCTGAGTAAGCATGAATTAAACAATTACTGTTACTTGTCCGGCATATATAGAACCATCAATCGTGAAGATTGAAGGGTTTCTATGTCACCCAGTGCAGGGAAGAGGACCTCTGCTCACATATATACACGAAACCTCTGGGGTTTGGTTGCACTGTTGTTAGTAAGAAGTAGCTAAGTATAAGTAAGTATATATACTCTTTTGATCCCGTGAGGGAAATTTGGTCTCTGCATTTATCCCAATCCGTGAATTAGTGAAACACACTCAGCACACGGTGAACACACAGTGAGGTGAAGCACACACTAATCCCGGCGCAGTGAGCTGCCTGCAACAACAGCGGCGCTCGGGGAGCAGTGAGGGGTTAGGTGCCTTGCTCAAGGGCAATTTCAGCCGTGCCTACTGGTCGGGGTTCGAACCGGCAACCCTCCAGTTACAAGTCCGGAGCGCTAACCAGTAGGCCACAGCTGCCCTTTAAAGCTACTTCTATTTCCAATTAATATTCCATTTTAACAATAATAAAAGCTTTAAATTAATCTTTTTTTTAATCAATATTCTAATTTTGAAGACTTGGATGTTGATGATCTCTTCAGAAATCTCTGAGATTTGAAATGCATTAGACATGCGTGGGGGCACTTGAAAATGAGTTAAAGGACAAGGGTGTGTGTGTTTGTGTGTGTGTGAGTGATTCGTACAGCTAGACTGTGAGCAAAGATGTGAGAAAATGACAGCTCGCAGAGGTAAAAAACACATCGTAATTACTCAGCGCGAAAGGTCAAGTTGTTGGGTGGATTTGTAATTAGCTTGGCGTCTTCGCGCAGAACAAACACAGCATTGCGCCATAGAAATGTGTTAGAAAGGTTACAGGAGCCAATACAGATGACAACGCTGGACCATCAGCTCCTCCCCCTCACTCCTGTAGCATCATCCCAAACAATGTGAAGTTCCTCTGGAGAGATCGTATGCTTATAGTACCCCTTAAAGTCATCTGGATCACTTCTGTACCAAACCTGCTAACTGGGCTGTCTTCATGAAGCACATAACCATTAATCAATGACATTCATTTTTTTACGCCAAAATCGCTGTGCATGTCATGCTCTTACTGACACATTAATCCAAATTTAGGTTAACCTGCATTCCAACATGATCAGATGCATATCACTGAATACATCTCAAAACCAAACGATATATATAAACGATATATATACGGTATATTGAGTTATTATCTATCCTAAAAGTGCAAAGATGGAATAAGTTGAGCAGATTCATTTGGATCATTAACAGGCTAGACATCTTTATTCTATATGTATTCTAGAAATCCTAGAATCCTTCTCCTCAAGAATTTTAGGATTTATCCCAGATGAGCACATTTCCCAGCTCAATGCCTTTCCATCATGACCACGCCCCTTTAATTCATTGAGTCTGATTACAGTAATAACGCCAGATGAGCATTTTAACATACGCACAAAAACTAATGGAAAGTGACTGAGGTAACATTTAATGCAAGAATACACGACCCAAGAAAAACGATGATGTGCAAATATCACGCCTGCATGCACTTCTGACCAGGGCCAGGTTAAGGTCATCTATTGTGGAACTGTTAACCAACATACAATTGTACCAAAAAACAAGTAGGCCTAGCCTACAAACAAGGGGCAATGCACAAAAAAAATCAACCATGAAATATTATATTATTACCATCAATGAATTACTTATACTAAGGCTTGAAAAAAAAAACTGCCAGTGGTACCCAGGTCAGCCTAAAATGTGCAACTCCCGAACTCTGAACTCATGAAACATTGTAGCCTAGAGTTTGGCGCGCACAGCCACATCATGAGACATTGTTAACACACAGCCCTAGCCAGCCACGACGTCAAATACATTGAAACATGCAGTCTAGTCTAGCGCACACACACAGCCCAGCCACATCAAATACAAACAAGGGGGGTGTTGGAGCCGATAACGGTAACGTTGTCAGGGACAGGGGTGGACGTGGACTTATCACTATTTTGATCTTCGTTTTGGAAAAAGTGGACAAGGCGCCTGCAGGAATGAATGCGATGGTATGCACACACCCACCTAACTTTCAACGCTTTGATAATATTTGTCCCGGTTAGGTTCCTGCATTGGTCAGTTAAAAAGTAGTCTACATAGTAGGCTAATGACATCCACATGCAATATCTTTACAACAACGCCTAACAACGACCTATTTATTTGGACAACTTTGTAGCCCCATAAAGGCTAAAGTTACCTTTAGTTTTGTTCTAGCGAAGGCTACGTTCACGTATGGCTAATCAGCGGTAATGCTAGCCATTTTGACAAGCACAATAATCTTGCCTACCTTGTGCTTGCGGCTTGCCCATTTGAAATTACTCCTCTCGCTTTGCTGTCTCCATCCTTTCTGTTTTCGTTGTTTAAAAAATGTGTTATATCCATGATGAGTCTCGAGTTAATGAATTAATAACATTGTGTGCTGATAACCAGCATAGTTAGTAATAGAAAACAACAAGCTAGCCGACAACTTCTGTAGCATGCGTATGTAGGCTCTCCTGCTCAAACAAAAGGTGCGCGCGTGCATAGTTCTGCATTAAGTTGATTTTGATAACGTGTTTACAAACTTACTTTACAGAAAATTGTAAATAGCCTACTGTCATGCAGTTAATGGAATACTGTGCAGAGTTGGGAAGTTATGGTAGCCTAGGCCTATTTGGTGTGAACACACACACACACACAGGGGCAATTCTCTCTCGAGTAGCCTGATGATACGCACAGTGCGTACATGGGGACGGCCGTGGTTTTGGCGTGCCTTACTGAGACCGTCTGGCTGCCGCTCTTTCTTTTTTCGAGCTCCGCTTTCATATTTCCTAATTGTCTCATGCGAAGCCATTGTTGTCTGGGATAGCATGCATTGATAAGGGGAAAGACAGGTGACGATAAGACATTTGTTTTCTTTTTTAAATGTCCCACGCCGGGACCCCCTAATGGCCGGGGCCCGGGGCAGCAGCCGCTTTGCCCTATGCACAAACGAGGCCCTGCTTCTGACTGCAGTGCTACAGCAATATGACTTCATGAAAAGAAGCCTAAACCACGAGCACTGGAAGAAACCTAAACCACAAGCACTGCACCTTTCTTGTGTGTAAATAAAAGCATAACTAGATGTACCGCAGAGCGGTACAAAATATGACCGCCACCCAGTCCAGCACATTTTTTCCACATAAATAAATCACGCTGAAAGGCCTATATGATTCTAAATGTCTCACTAAATTGCATTATCCACACTCAATTCTCACTGGTACTGTATCTGCTAGACAACAAGTACCAAAACATGATTAGTTCATAGATTTCACATGTAAAATTGATTTTATACAACCCCACCCCCATCTTGCCTGTTCATAATTCTGAGAAATTCTTGAATTGTGTGCATGTTTATGTTTGTGTGTGTGTGTGTGTGCGTGCTTGTGTGTTTGTCTGCGTATGTGTGTTTGTGCATGTGCATGCATGCGTACATATGTCTACTGTGTGAGTATGTGTCATACGTATGATTACTGTGAATGTATGTGTGTGCGTGTGTATCTGTTTATGCACATGTGTGCACATGGAATGGGTTAACATGACCCTGGAGGCAAACATAAGGAAAAAATGGTCATCCTAGGCCCCCACGGTTCTCAAGATATTCACAGAAAACTGTGTCTGCCCTACCCTCCTTTGGGGGTACAGTCCAGCGGGGGGGCTACAGATCAAAACAAAAAACGATGGTTCCATGCTATCCATGTGGGGTTACATGCCCACTAAGTTTCGTGTACCCCGGTCTTTCAGTGTCCCAGGAATCCTTGTTGGTGTACGGTCACTAAATGTACTCATAAATTATTTTATTGTAAGGCCCCCCATGAACGAAAGTTCACAAAACTTGGCATGCATTCGTAAGGTGTCATAATGATCCTACACTTTCAATTTCGTGCAGTTTTGACCATGTCAGCAGGAGATATTGTGATGAAAACACCTAATTTTTTGCTTTTTAATTTTTAACTAGGTGGCGCTATACATGAAATAAGTGGTAATGGGATGGGTTGACATGCCCCCTTAAGACCAACATACAAAAAAAAGGTGGACCTCCTAGGCCCTACGGTTCTCGAGATATTCACAGAAAACTGTCTCCGGCCACCTACAGGCCAGTATAGTAACATAAATTAATTTATTGTGTGGCCCCCCATGAACGGAATTCCACGAAACTTGGCGTGCTTTCAGAGGGTGTCATAATGATCCTACACTTCCAATTTCGTGCAGTTTTGACTATGTTAGGTCACAGATATCTGTGATTACAACACTTCATTTTTACTTTTTTGTGTTTAACTAGGTGACGCTATACATGAAATGAGTGGTTATGGAATGGGTTGACATGGCCCCTTGAGATCAACATACAAAAAAAAAAGGTCCTTCTAAACCCTACGGTTCTCGAGATATTCACAGAAAACTGTGTCTGCCCTACCCTCGGGGGTCCAGTCCAGCAGGGGGCTACAGATCAAAAACGAAAAATGATGGTTCCATGCTATCCATGTGGGGTTACATGCCCACCAAGTTTCGTGTACCCCGGTCTTTCAGTGTCCCGGGAATCCTTGACGGAAATTTGGACATGCGAAAAATAAAAAAAATAAAAATCTGACTAAACCTATATGACCGCCGCTTCGCTGCGCGGCGGTCATAATAATGAGGCTAAGATGACTTAGTTTATTGTTTTACTGTGGTGAGGTTGATTTCTTATACTGCTCTATTCATTTCCAGCACACGCAGGGTTAAGCTGGAGTGAGGCCAGGCTGGGATGTGGAAAGTGACACAACAGGAAACAGGAAGCAGTTTCTATTTTTTATTCTACATTATTCTCTTGTCCTCTCTCTCTCTCTCTTCTCTCTCTCTCTCTCCCTCTCTGCTGTGGGAGCAGAAACATATCACTCATTGAAATGAATGATGTGGTTTCCGGGGCCTAGGCAGGCAGCTCCCCAGTAGGGAGGCTAAAGTGTGTGATTGAAAATGAACAGAGCAGGAAGCTCGCTACAGTGCAGAATCATAATACAATTAGCCAGAGAAGATGGCCACATTACTCTTCCTGGCGTCATAAAAGACAAAAAAAGAACAGGAAGAAGAGCATTTTCTTTTTCTGCTTAAGGGTGTTCACTGGTTTTGCTTCTCTCTCTCTTTCTCTCTCTCTCTCTCCCTCTCTCTCTCTCTCTGTTTCTGTGTAAGTGTGCTAGAGAGTACTTTCATTGTGGTGATCTTTGAGGTGAACAAAATAGGAGCAAATAATACACTTCAATGTCTTTTTTTCTATTTTCTGGTTATTGCTGGATCTTATGAAGTGAACTTCATGGAGCAGTTGAATGGTCTGGGTGACACTGAGAACTCTTCCACAGCCTTCTAAAGTGGAACCAGAACAGGCAGCATATCATATCATGTCAAGTCTGGGTGATGCCATGTCTGTCGGCCATTTTGTCTCCGCTCTTTTTGCAGCATTTGTTCCTTTCTCTCCCATAGATTTCTGTCCTGGAGCAGATTTCACTTATTAATGAGATCACATTTTTGGTTCTGCAACACACCAAGTGCCCAGCGAAGCCATTGAGGGCTTCTGACACAGAGTTTCTCCAATAAGGCAAGATAAGAAAGATAGACAGTGTTGATAATCATTATTCAACCTGCTGGCACAAGCAATAAAACCCGTTCTTTCTCCACTTTTTTTTTTTTTCATTTTCTCTGAACTCGGAGATTTCAGTCCTTATCGGTCCAGCGGTTTCAGCTCAGAGCAAAGTGTGTGATTCTTATTAACTTGGCTGCCACATCCCAGCTATCATAGAGAAAATCTGAATTATCTCTCGCACTGACTGGCACATGTATATTAAAACCGATTTCAAATTGGCAGCCCTCTTCCAGCCTTCCATAAATGCCTGCGTTCAAAGCGGCCCAATCTCAAGTTCATTCTGAAGCTGGATGAAACAAAGGCTAACTGGCCTCTGTAGGCATGGGATTGAAATTGGATTCAGGAAACGGTCACTGACCACAGCAAAATGTCCAGGCTTTGCTCCATAAAATGTTCTTCAAAGTGTTTACAGAGGTGAGGACCAGTCCAGCCTATAACTAGATGTACCGCAGAGCGGTACAAAATATGACCGCCGCCCAGTCCAGCACATTTTTTCCACAAAAATAAATCACGCTGAAAGGCCTACATGATTCTGTCTCACTAAATTGCATTATCCACACTCAATTCTCACCATCAAAACTCACCACAGAAAAAAACTGGTATCTGCTAGACAATAAGTACCAAAACATGATTAGTTCATAGATTCCACATGTAAAATTCATTTTATACAACCCCACCCCCATCTTGCCTGTTGATAATTCTGAGAAATTCTTGAATTGTGTGCATGTGTGCGTGTACATTGAATTGTGTACATTTGTGTGCGTGTGCATGTTTACGTGTTTATGTTTATGGGTGTGTGTGTGTGTGTGTGTGCGTGCTTGTGTGTTTGCCTGCGTATGTGTGTTTGTGCATGTGCATGCATGAGTACATACTGTATGTCTACTGTGTGAGTATGTGTCATACGTATGATTACTGTGAATGTATGTGTGTGCGTGTGTATCTGTTTATGCACATGTGTGCACATGGAATGGGTTAACATGACCCCTGGAGGCAAACATACGGAAAAAATTGGTAATCCTAGGCCCTACGGTGCTTGTACCCCGGTCTTTCAGTGTCCCGGGAATCCTTGTTGGTGTACGGTCACTAAATGTACACATAAATTATTTTATTGTAAGGCCCCCCATGAACGAAAGTTCACAAAACTTGGCATGCATTCGGAGGGTGTCATAATGATCCTACATTTTCAATTTCGTGCAGTTTTGACCATGTCAGCCAGAGATATTGTGATTTTTAATTTAATTTTTAACTAGGTGGCGCTATACATGAAATAAGTGGTAATGGGATGGGTTGACATGCCCCCTTAAGACCAACATACAAAAACAAGGTGGACCTTCTAGGCCCTACGGTTCTCGAGATATTCACAGAAAACTGTCTCCGGCCACCTACAGGCCTGTTGGTGTATAGTAACATAAATTAATTTATTGTGTGGCCCCCCATGAACGGAATTCCACGAAACTTGGCGTGCATTCAGAGGGTGTCATAATGATCCTACACTTCCAATTTCGTGCAGTTTTGACTATGTTAGGTTACAGATACCTGTGATTACAACACCTAATTTTTACTTTTTTGTGTTTAACTAGGTGGCGCTATACATGAGATGAGTGGTTATGGAATGGGTTGACATGGCCCCTTGAGATCAACATACAAAAAAAAAATGGTCCTCCTAAACCTTACGGTTCTTGAGATATTCACAGAAAACTGTGTCTGCCTTACCCTCCTTTCGGGGGGTGCAGTTCAGCGCTTCGCTGCACGGCGGTCATAATTATAGATTAGTTATGGCCAACAGGCAGGCTTACTGAACTTCACCTGATACAAACCCAGTCAAGTGTGCACACACACATGCAGCTGGCACATATGAGGGGAGATGATGTCATAGCCTGTATATGAACAACTCCCAGGAATTCTTCTCCTTATGTTTTGCAAGAGTCTTCATGCTGTGTGTCAGACTTGGGGTTGTGGGTTCTATTTCCGGCTTCCGCCGTTGTGCCCTTGAGCTGGGAACTTAACCCCGAGTTGCTTCGGGGACAATGGCCCTTGTAATGAAACTGACGTATGTAAGTCGCTTTGGATAAAAGTGTCTGCTAAATGTAAATGTACTGTCAGCACATGGGGGCAAAAATGACTAATATTATTATCGAAAATTACCGGTATAGAAAAGAGAAAAGGTGTCACTGGAGCACTCACTTTCTGACCTGCCTTGGGAGTAGTTGTAAAAGATCATATCAACCCAGGCAGAGTGATTTTGCTTCTCCTTTGTTGTACTGTAGGTCTATCAGACAGCAGAGCCATGGGCTGAGGCATTTTACATGAACTGTCAGTGAAACTGGAAGTGTCTGCCTTGACTCCCGCACTGAGATGTATTCTGATAACTTCCTTGATAACCCATAACAGCTGTTTAGTCACCTCTCCAGTGAGGACAGCCATTCCTTGTGTATCTCAAAACTTGTGCATTTACTTTTATATTTACCTCGCAGAACCCCAGACTATAAACACAGAGCGCATCCTCTTTCAAAGGACCCTCACCTCTTTGCTGCCCGAAATCAATAGGAAGTCCACCCTCTGAACAGGTTTCTCCTCTTTGTGTTCCTGCTATGGACCTGAGAGGAATAGTGACCTCTTCTCTTCTTCAGCGTGTCACCTCACTCTCTATCTCAGTGGTAAACACGGCAATACGATTTCTCTTTTATGGGCAGGAGAAAAACATTGTATATCACACACACATTTACATTTACACCACCCGCCTCACCCGCAAAGCACTAATGATTGTCAAGGATACAACCCACCCTGCACACAAACTGTTCAGCCTCCTGCCCTCTGGAAAGCGGTACAGGAGCCTCCGCTCCCGCACCACCAGACTGGCAAGTAGCTTCATTCACCAAGCAATCAGGATGCTGAACACTCTACCCACTCTCCCATCACTGACAGCCCCCCCCCCCACCCCCAACACCGCCCTGTGGAACTGCACTGTGACTGCGCAGCCTAACGTGTTGCTGCTTCACATCAAGCCTGATATACTTGAAATTACTGCATACTGCATATCAATGTAAATATACAGGTCACACAAGCACAAGTTTAAACTTCATGTAACTGTTAAGACTATATAAATATACAACACAACTACCTCTATTTTTTTTTATATATATGTCCTATATTTCTATTTTGATACATACATGTTCTATATTTCAGTCTTGCACTTTAATTTAATGTTTATTGTCTATGGCTATGTCTATAGTATGTCTATGTCTGTATTTAAAGCATGTCTATGTCTGCATGGGAAAGTAAGAAACGAAATTTCAATTCTTTGTATGACCAGTGCATGTAAAGAAATTGACAATAAAAGCCGACTTGACTTGACTTGACACATATACACATACACACACTTACATAAGTTATCTCACTCTCTCACTCACACACACACAAGCAACTGCGCTGCCTCCTACAAAGCCAGCACAGATCTCTTTGAAATCCAGACCAGGGCCCGCTAGGCCATCAGACAAGGTCTGGGGCAGGCCAACGCTGGGGCAGGCCAGTGTGCTGATAAGATAAGATCACATAAACACAAGTCCAAACTGATGCCAGAAGACCGCTCCTCTTTTGGCTGTTTTTTTGGTTGCAGGCGCACAAAGCGAGGATTCTTTTGCAGAGGCGCCTCTTGTTGAATCACATGAATTCATCAGCTATCATGACTGCCTCCTTCTTCCCCTGAAGACACCGTGACCTTTGACCTAAGCTGCTCTCAGCCTCAGTTCAGTTTGAATACAAATTCATCCTTTTCTTTTTTTCTTCCTCTGGGCAGAAGAATCACAAACAACTGTTTATTTATTGTATAACCTGAGTGGGAGAGCCATTATTTACCAGAAGACAAAAAAGCAAAAGACCTGTAAACGAGTGTCAGTAAGACAAACATTTGGCCTTGTGTTGCACCCTCACTTTCAATCCGTTGAGCCACCGTCAGCACGGATCACTCAGTAAGAACCCAATATAGCCGATCTATATTTTATCTCTTCAGATCATAATGCTCTCCACACTCACTGATAACCATCCCTCCCTGACACCCTGCTGTGAGAGGCAGGATGGTAGACACACACCATCCTGTTATTAATTTTTTTATCAGTATTTGATTTTGATTGAATCTTGCAGAAGCAGCTTTTGTTATTTATGCTATTTTAACCGAACAAATGGCTGTGAACAGATCTGACACATAGAGCCTTTTTAATGCATCTTAACCAAATGGCGAAAGCTCCCCCGGTGATTGATCCACAAGCAGCTTGACACCCAGTGGGGGCTGAGCCTGCCCGGTGCCAGGCCAAAATGGACATGGCGAGACAGATGCTGCGACTTACCAAACAGATTGTCCCACAGGGACTAATGTGAGGACCTGATTGGCTCCTGCAAGACGAGTTAGCGTGTCGATGTGAGCTGGAGGGAAGTGGGGTGTGTGTGTGTGTGTGTGTGTGTGGGGGGGGGGACAATAAAGCTGTGGAGCTAACTTCAAGGCATGGGCGAATCTAGGAATCCGCTGAACATGACTGTATGTGTTTGTATGTATGCGTGTGTGTATAGATGTATGCATGCATGCAAATATAGTGTTACTAATCTATCTATCTATCTATCTATCTATCATTCATTAGTAGGTTAGTTAGTTAGTTAGTCAGTTACTGTATGAAGCTGCATACATCTCTCTTAAGTCACATGTCTTAAAATAAATGAGGTGAGTGACAGCAAATGTAGATCCAGGATTATCATTTTAATGAAAAAAGCAAGCGAACAACTAAATATATATACAAATAAGTAAACAATTTTCCAATGCTGTAGCAAGCAAAACAACATGTTATAATAGATAATGTTATTATATGGATTTAAAATATAATTTTAAAATATAACAAGTACTAATATTTACTCCAGTATTGTCTCACACGCACGTTGTGAAATTAACTTTTCACGTTTTAAGATTCTCCCTACTGTTATTGCTTCATTATGTCGTCCACAACACTGCACACTATTGCCTCATGGACGACACACACACGCACCCAGACAGAAGGACAGACAGACACACACACACGCACGCGCGAGCACACACACACACACTGACATGCTCCTGTAATTGTGTCCTCGTTCATTTAAGACTCATGTTCTCCATTTAGCCGGGGAGCAAAAAATCCATTTCATGCATCTCAGAAAGCCAATAGCTCATCAATGGCCTCTGGAGAACAGGGCGGGCTTCCCCCTTCATCGCTGCCAAATGAGTGCAGAGGGAACCTCAGGAGGGTACGGGAGAGTCCACAGGGAACCTCAGGGGGATACGGAAGAGTCCACAGGTGTGGAAACACATCGCCGGTGGGGCTGCTTTGAAGCTGTCCTTTAGTGAAAGAATCACTAGAGTGGACTTTCAAAACCACTGACCCCTTAAAATGTTCAATTAAATACCATCTCATGGCTGATTCTGTTTTAAAAAACTTTATACTTTTTGTAACAAGTATATTTTGGTCTATTTTTTGTGCAGTTAAATTGATAGTATTAAAAGCATTGTGGCTGCTAAAATGTACAGTATTGATAGATACAGTATAGTACTCTCTGGGCATATCCAGACTTTTCATCAGCGAATACGTTTAATCACATATTCAGCATGGTACCACACACACACACAAACGCACACACACACACACACACACACACACAAACACACACACACACACACACAGGCAAGCACATGTTTCCACCACACCTGTGCAAGACAGATCCATATGAGGGCCCTGCGCTCCCCTGTGAGTCCGATACATGCTGTGAAGCTGATGATGGGGTAGCAGCAACCCCTCTCTCCGTTCCCGACGAAGCCGAGTCGATCAAATTAACCTCACGAGGCATCAACAAGGGGCCCCTCTTCCCTTTATCGATGTCTGTGTTTGGGAGGCGCCGCCTCTCCAGAGGGGCCAGGGCCGAACACGGCTATTGATTGTGGTTAGACGGGAAGCCAAGACATTTTAAGTAGCATCCTGCAGTGAATAACTGGATTTGATTTTGTCTTCCAGGGCACACTCTCTTGTGTGGAAAAGAAAGCTGGCGATGGTGTCTCTAGCGCTGTTTGCTGTTGCCGTGGAGAGGTGGGTTTCCCCCTCGGCTCCGATG
>NC_063202.1:22818493-22848493 GCF_017589495.1 Alosa alosa
ATATGTGACACCGTGCAAACCATGTTGGATGCTTGCTATTTACTGAAGTAATTTGATTACCATTTCTCGGAGCATACTCATCAATCCCCCCCAGTATTAGCTGCCATTGGATTTGCTGCTATCCAATGCGACACAGTCTAAAAGAAATATGTCAGGAAGAGCAACAATAGGAACTAAAGGATTGGAATCTGAATTAGTGGTAGTGCAGATGGCAGACTTAAAAATGTTGGTGTCATTCCATTTTAAAATCGCTTGAAAGAAAAAAAAAATATTATTAAACGGGGAAATCTCAATGTTCCGCATTCACTTGATGTCTTCCTGAGAAGAATTAACTTTGGATGACTTCAATGCCAGAAAGAGATTAAAACTGGATTTGGAAAGAAAGTGAAAAAAAAAAACACATATTCTCATCAGGTTTCTTGAGTTAGCGCTCTTCTCTCTCTGAGTATCTGTCGACTGCTCACGGCCATAAATTCCAATTTGTAGTCATTGTGAGTGCTGAGGGTTTTTTCACTCCATTGTACGATCAGCACGACACCATTATAATGATATACGTTTAGAGGTAGGAGAATCCATTTAGGACTATTTTCCAGCGGGAATGTGCGGGGGAATATAAATCAGAGCGTTCTGTAAAGAATCCCGGGCCTCCTCGCACAGCTCCTCTGCCATTTGATTTGAAAATGAAAATGCACAGATCATCGTTTTTGCCTGCCTTATTTTTCTGCATTCGAGCCAGATGTATTTAGAGATATGTGCCTAAGTAGAGAAAAACACACACACACACACACACACACAAAGAATCTATCTTGATTTGCCAGGGGAAAATAACACTTAGTTGGTAAACATGTTTTTAATCCTTATGCTGTTTTTGTTCCTTTGTTTACCATAAACATCCATATATTTAATTTATTTTGTAAACACATTCAACAATAGAACCTACTTACAGAGGTCTATTGTCAGAATGTGTCATAATATGGTGAGTATGAGGTAATTCCTGGTGTAATCCTATTATGGGGTTTACGTCAGACTGTTTTTCAAAAACAGTCTTTTAATGATCCAAATGGCAGATGTTCTGATATTTATCCTTGACATTTCAACTAAAAGTGATGTTACTGCGAGGTCTAATGAGCTGCATTGCTGACTGGATTACAGTAGGTGTCGGGCTTAGCTCTCCGAGCAATATGTACGCTAACAGGAGAGGGAGTAGAGGCTCATAAGAACAATGTCTATTTAAAAAGATATCCATTCCCAAACCCCGCAAACTCGCTGAGCCCAGTATAGAGTGCAAGCTTGAGAGTGATTGGTTAGGGAGAGTCCTTGTTGCCTTGAGAGAGATCATTAGAGGCGCCTTCCCATGGTCCCCTGCTCTGCTCACCCTCTAAACAGCCTGGTGTTGTCTTAGCACTCTGCTAGGTGTCAAAAGCTCACCGCAGGGACCCTGCTCCATGTCGGCTCCAGAGTTTCCCGAGGACTTGTCACGTCGTGGCGGTGGATTCCCAACTGTGAGCCGCTCGTTGGGAGCGGGCGGGTCTCTGCCGTGTGAACCCAATCCTCTTAGGCCCTAACACGTCGAGGCACTTCATTCTCACACACTGGAATCACAGACGCCATTTTCACCCTCCTACAAACCTACTCTCACACTCACCCACGGGCCACTTAGACTCATATCTGGACATCCTGTGAACTGGGACACTTTCTGGACGTTAGACTCATATCCTCACAGACTCAACAGCCGTGTCCTCATAACATACTATGATCACATGGCCAAGATACAGAACCTACTTTCTGTTGTGGCCACTTTCACCAGCATCACATTTCCTGCCCTGTAATTCCAACAGCCTCATGCGCTAGTTTGATTATGACCCATCTATTTCCATGACAACAGTAATTAAAGCCTACCTTTCTGTTCCCTCTTAGAGCGTTTTTACTACTAAACAACCAGTCCTTTGGGAAGTGAATCACTATGTACCAACACTGTAAAAGATAGCTGATTATTATTAGATTGTATCCCCCTGTAGGCTACTGTATGTCTCTATATAGCTTGCAATATGCCTAATACTCATCATCAAATAGTCTGATGATTTCCATTGTAATGAAAATCTTCTGTTCTCTGCTGAAGAAGATTGCGCTTCTCTAATTAATTAGCTCCTCTCATTCTCATTGTGCTGCTAATGATCACATATTCAGCCCCCACGATCAGTCAGGTACTCTCTCTCCAGACTCCTGCCAAACCCCCAGCTTCTGTGTGTGTGTGTGTGTGTGTGTGTGTGTGTGTGTGTGTATCTAAGTGTATGCGTGTGTGTGTGTATCTGAGTGTGTTTATCTGAGTGTGTGTGTGTGTGTGTGTGTGCGTGCGTGCGTGCGCGCTGAAGGCTTCATATTCTATGGGGAGGGAGACAGTGGAAAGGTCAGTACACTGGCTGCAAGGCTGACCTCTAGAAAGCTGGAATTAGAAATCAATCCATGTGACCTTTTCATCCGGGGGAAAGCGTGGACGAGAGCCACGTATTCAGATCCAGGCGGCGTCCACTCAAACAGGAGGGATCGGCAAGGCTGGCCTTGGCAGAGCGGCACGTTTCCGTTTGACCGAGTCACTCCCGAGCATGACACATCTGAGCGTGCTCAAACACCCAAGCACAAACATGCCAAGAAAGGCAGACACAAACACACGCACATAAACAAACAAACACACACACACACATACACACACACACACACACACACACACACACACATACACACACACTGTACACACACATGCCAAAGAAAGGCAGGCACAAACACAAACAACTGCAGCCACTCACAAACACAGTTAGAAAAACACCTGCATGTGCAATCTACATTCATGCCTACACTGAATGCATGAAAACACACACACACACACACACACACACACACACACAAACACACACACACAAACACAGAGTTAATACATAGAGCAGTAATGCAGTAAAAGTAATCTAAATCGCTTACCATTACACAGAATAAGGCGGCTTACAGTACTTCTAAATCATCCATAAAGCCATGTCTCTCTAGGGGACCATTTCTCTAGTATTCTCTGTGTCAGCCTAGACCACCATTAGAGAGGATGGAAGCCATTTTGTTATGTGCAGACTTGACATGTCTGTGCTAAAATCCATGTGTCCCTCTTCTTTATGCTTCTTTATGCTGTGTGTCTGATTGTGTGTGTCTGAGTGTGTGTGTGTGTGTGGGTGTGTATTCATGTGTCGTTGGGGCTCGTATTCTGCAGCAGCCAGATTAGCACATAAAAAATAATGTCCCCATCGTGCGCACGCACCCAGGGATCCCCCTCATAATTCTCATCTAAATGTACCACTATAGTTGCCCGGGTCTAAGAGCCTTTCAAATGTATTCACGATTTATATCTGAAGCAGGACATTGCCAATAAAGACCGTCAGATTTACATGGCTTAAACAGTTCTCAGCGCCACTTCTGCGTCGCCTTCAAAGGCGAGGGATCATTCATTCACACAGTCCAGTAATGGGCCATTTGACAAGGCATCAGCCACTTTCTAAAGCGCTATCTAACAGATGCCTATTCAGCTGTTTCACGTAGGGAGGCTGATTTCTCTGCACTCACGCTTTTAGCGCATTCGTGCTAACATTGTTAGATCCTCGCAGACTTACCAGGTGTATCAAAACCTGTTTACTATTCTCAGCATCAGGTTTCCTTCAAGCACCCCTGTGTGTTACTGGCACAACATAATTCACACACAAACCACACAATTCTATGCTTAAAAACATGATTCTCCAATAACATGCTACATGTATGACATAGTCAGACAGAAATAACCTCAACAGCAGGGGCATTTCTAAATAGGTGAACTAAGGTGGTCCAACAACCCGACAGCCCATGTCCCACCCCAGAATCCTTGACTTTTGGACATGCCACTCTTTTTCTCTCATTTCACAATAGTGTCAGTCCTCAACAAGCAAAGATGACCTATCACGTCCATGTTGAGAAAACAGAGGAAGTTCTGATGAAAGGCTGGGAAACTTATTGAACTCATGCTCCTTCCCATCAGCCATTGTAGTCCTTTAGGTCCATCGGTGCCATTTCAAGG
This sequence comes from Alosa alosa, assembly GCF_017589495.1. Classification (NCBI taxonomy): domain Eukaryota; kingdom Metazoa; phylum Chordata; class Actinopteri; order Clupeiformes; family Clupeidae; genus Alosa; species Alosa alosa. The sequence goes on from NC_063202.1 coordinate 22,822,578, forward strand.
GGAATAAGTGGCATAGTAATCTGTTGGGGAAAGTTCTGTGAGGATATATTTTAGTAAAGTATTTTTAGTAGTATTTTTACCCTATTCACCTTTTATATCCCTGCATAGTCACCATAGACCTAAAAAAACAAAGAGCTTCCACCGATGCAAAGCATTAATTTATTTTCTAACTCTAGGGTTGTATGAGGGAGACTTATTCCCCTTAGATGGTACTTAACAGCCCTTCTGGCTCAAGGACTAGTATGCAAAACCCTGGTCTGCATCCACTCAAACTACAGGCAGTGCAACCCCATTGCACCCAGGCCCATGGGTACAGCTGTGGCCAGTCACCTGAAATGATATCCTGTCTGACCTGCAGACTGCAATCCCCTCCAAACCCAACAGCATTTATATAAATAACTAACTGTATGATCAATCTGAAGGCATGCTGATTGTTTGTCTGTGAGAAGTGTGACTATTTCAGGCATATGTTTCACTAAGTTGTTTAAAATAGCAAAGAGAGAGTTTGTTGTGTCAACTTGCTGTGTATTCTTTGTTTGTTGTAGTCCTTATTTTTGTATTCTCTATTTTTGTTGTTGCTTTTTCACAGTCTGATGAGATAGTTATTCTAGCAAGAAAGCAAATAGACAATGGATCAGGGGTTATCATTGAAATGGAACAAGTTGAAATGTTTACACAAAAATATTGTAAGTTCAAAGCAAACATGATCGCCTTGAACATTTACCTTTGTTTGATGAATCTAAAGGCATCTCAGGTCTTATTAGTTGGTACACTATTGACAACATATTGACAACATATTCCTTAATTTAGTAGACACTTCTCCACTGTGACTTGCAGTATTGTGCCATGTTGTGTAGTGCTCATGTGTGAGCAGTTCATCTCTTCTAGGGGTTCATACTCTGTATGTAAGCCATTTGTCCTGCAAACTGCCCGAACTCATAAACACATAATTACCATCTTTGTGCTGCTTCGCCTCCAAACACCCTCACACAGGGCAATTACAGCAGGCATTCTGCAGTCATTACAGCCAGGGTAATAACAGCCACATAGCCAGGAGAAGTGATTGTCATCGCCATATAATGTCAGTTTCATCTCAGCAGCGATGCTTGGTCAATTAGGCCTCGCTACTGTGCTGATTACAAATGCCACCTTGAGAGCGATCGACCCCAAGGTCACGGCACCTCGGTCTTGGCATCTCCACGGTGACAGCGCTGCTCCTCCGCTGCCAGCCGCCCGACTGGCGAATGGGCAAGCGTCATCGGTCGTCTACAGGGGCGATGGATGTGTCTTCCGCGGCTCCTGTCTGATCTCATTAGCGCCTCGCTAATCAGACGGAGCAAACGGCTCTCGGGCAGGTTAATTATGCGGTCCGGCCACCGCTGATGAGGAGGCATGGTCCTTATCATCACCCAGCCCTCGCTGGGGCCAGAGTGGACGCGGCTATCAGTGGTGGCGAACGGGGACTGTCACCATCACCTAGCTCCGATGATGAGGAGGATGAGGATGATGGATATGATGATGATGCATCTTCATCTGCCATCATGGTGAACATGGTGGTCAGCACCTGGGATTCCTGGTGCTGTTAGTTTTAAACTTTTTTTTTTTCTCTTCATTTGATTGGATGTTTAGGGCCAGGAAAGAGCGGGAGAATAACTGGCATTTTCCTCCTTTGTTTGATTGTCTCTATGAATGGTTGGCAGTGGGTACCTATTCTGCATGCCCCCTACTTTGTATGAGTGCCACCCACCCACAGTGCCATCCTTTTGTAGCCTGCCATCCCTCTTAATAACACGTCTGTCACTTCACAGAGCATTCAATCATAACGTCCCAAAAATGTACTATTAAAAGAAGAAGAAGAAACAATACAAAGGCAAACTCTTCCAACCTCTCTCTGCCAGTCCTGTCATAGACCATATTTCATCTACATTTTATCCATAATTCTGAAACATTTTTGACACTCTACTATTGAAGACAATTGAGTAATCACAACAGTAAATGGACGGGTTTTAGTGTGACCTCAGTCACACGGTAAGGCATAATGATCGCTGTCATGCTCAACTACTACTTGTATAATTTCCTCTTGTGAAAGCTAAGAAGTAAAACACTCACTTTGTAATCTCAACCCTCTCCCACATTGTATCACCTATGCATCTGTGGAAAGCTGAATCCCCTAAAACTATCTTAGCATCGACTTACCGATGAATCTGAATGGGGAGTATCATATTTGCTCTCATTAGTAATACAGTGCATGTTTTGCTCAGTGCAGTTGTGTATTGAGGAATTAGGCGTATAGAAACACCTTAGCAGATCAATAGAGATCCCATAGGACCCGATTTGACGGACTATGATACCAAGCAACCTGAACGATTTCCAACTGCTAGCACTAATTGTACAGTTTTGAATAGATCAAGAATATAACTAAGGAAGGAATAAAGGAAGAATAAATAATCACTCCCCTTGATCATGCTTGCATTTTTTGTTAATTTATTATATTATATATTTTTTGGCACTATCCTTATATAATGCTTATTATCTATTTTTGTACAGTTGCAAATAGGTATAGGTAATGGCTGCTATAATTGATGAGACACTAAACATACAGTATCTGTAATAACACCATAGACACAGACAGAAACACCTGCCCACGGAAACACACACACACACACACACACAAACACATTTTTACCTTTCATTACCGTTAAAGTTTGCCTTTTGCAGTGTGGCTACCACAAATAAATGGCTAAGAGCCAACCAAAGGGAAGACGGGGGAGGCGTTTGCACTGTGGCTGAATGCCTAATGGAGGTCCTAAATCACAACACAAGAGACTCTGTGGGCTTCAGGTGATCTCCTCTCAACAATCTAGAGTCTTCAATCAGAAAATAGCACTTTACTGGAGTGGCTGAAGGTAGATACATGTGAACTGTCATGCATGTGCACACAAACACACCTGCATAAGCACGCAAACTCAAACACACACACACACACACTCCCTATATCCTAGCACTTTTGTGTTTGAGCAGAGCTATTTCTCAGACGAGTCCTTCATCTCCTATTGATGGCTACCTGTACAGCATTCCAAGAATGCCACATTCCAGAAACATTGCCCTCAGACACAGCAAACACACAATCACAAGAACTGGTGAAAAAAAGGCACAGAGGAAGTGGAAAAACGATCCTCCACACACACACTATGAAAGCTAAGATGTCAGTGAGCGAGACATGGATTACTGGCTTCTGCAGAGAATGCCTTGTGATATTGCCTGCAGCCAAAGCAATGTCACATACCTTGGGTACTTTGGTTAGAGGCTTTTTTCCCTCTGCTGCTGGTGTGTGGCAGTAATGGACTGCATGTGTGCACTCTGACAACAACAGCAACAAACAAGCAAACAAAAACAAAGAAATGAATAACATGAAATGAAAATTTGAAAAAGAAATTTGTCATTGTCCATCTATTACTCTCTCTCTCTCTCTGTCTCCCTCTCTCTGATCATTTCCTTCACTGCCTCTGTGGGGGGCATGGAGTCGTGCGTGGTGCCGCTGGTTACGGAGGTATGCTGGACGAGGCTGTGTGTGCTGGGGACGTCCTGGCCAGCACGTTGCCTCGGGGTAAAACATGTCCCAGGTGAGCCAGCCGAGGCGTCCGGGGACGCTGGGACGACCCCACGCACCGCACGAAAACAAATTAGTGTCGAGTTTGAGCCCACGGCCCGTCAATGAACACGCCCCTAATGTGTCAGCTGTGACCGGCTCCCAGCCACTTTCAGCTGTTCATCAGGGTCTCCAATGGCCTCTCCGCACTCATGTGAATCTGGACACTCTCATCAGATTAACCTCAGCTGCTAATACAGGAACCAAGATACCCCCTAGAGAAGTACAAAATTAGTGTAGTAAGAGTGTGTCTGTGTGAGTGAATGTATCAGTGTGTGTGTGTGTGTAGCGTGCCTGGAGTTAGTGGTGGTGAAGAGGGCTTTGCGATGCACATCCCAGTCTTGAGTTCCACCAGATGGAGGTGTGTAAACACTACCCCCCTAATGGCTGCAAGCTCACAACTTCCTGTAGTTTTTTTTTAGTTTTTTTTAAGTAAAACAGATGGACGCACAGACCCCTGCCAGAGTTCTCCCTGCACTTCATACAGGGTCTCATGAAAAGTAGCCCATTACTGCCGCATGGTGGGGGATGGGGGTGGGTGGGGGTTTTGTAAGAGTGGGCTGCACTGTGGATAGGAAACGTGAAACCTTCCCCTACCATCAATCTATGCTGGCCCAATATTGACCACTTCTCAGCCCCCTAGCCACCCACAGGCCAAATGGAGTGTATGCTTGCTCAGCAAACACACTCCCCCAAACCAAATGAAACCGAGAAGAACAATGTGATGACTCGAGAATGCCCGCGAATGAAACGCCAACGTAGCGATGGGCCGTGGCATGCTGGACTCTGCTTTCTCTCTGCATGGAGAGAGAGAGAGAGAGAGAGCTATTAGTGAAGGGAATATGAATCATCTGTGGGCACACAGACCGGTGTGGAGGTGATGGATGAGCTGAGGTGCGGTCAAATTAGCAAAAAGAGCCATATGTTCGCAAACAGCTTTTCAAAACAGGTTTTTCACTGGCTTTAAATACGCTGCAAACATTTGAGGACACAAGGTACCCGAGGTTGTTTTCTGCAAACATGTACATGGTGGATGCTGGACTAAGGGTTACTGAAATGTTTACACTAAAAGTACAAAGAAAAAAGAATACCTCTAAATTGTTAAGGGATTTCACTGTGTGAGCTTGTGCAAGGGCCAATCATTTAGGAAGGGAAAAGAAGGAATTCCAAGACAGAGAGCAAGTAGAAGAGAGAGAGTAAAATATACAACCCAAGAAACATATCAGGAACATAATCAGGAACAGAGACATCTGACCTTCCATGTGTCTCACACAATCCATGACATCTGAGTTTGTGAACTCCGTGGAGCGGTTTAGACAATGGAACTGTTCTGACAGGCTGAAAACGCATTTCCTCTCATCGTACCTTTAATGGCGGACTGTTGTGAGAGGAACGACGTGGTGCTCTGACCGTACAAATGAGCCATAATGTATGGCCACTGTGTGTGTCCTTCTTAGTGAAAAATGGCATGCGTTAAAGCAGTCTCCTTTGTCCTTTGTTCCTTAATGGTAGGTGTGCTTTTGAAGATAGACCCTTTGTTTATACTTTAATGGGCCAGTGGTCAATTCCCAGTGCCGTTAGATGCCCAACCACCCCGGACAGGAAGAAAAAAAATACAATACCATTTATTTCCTCTTTTCCCACAACCATAAAGGAGTAATTATCATTCCTCTCAATGGAGATGCTAACATGTCTTCCTCTGACACGGCTGCTTCTTGTCCCGGTTTGATCAATACACTTCCCCAGCAGCTAATGAGAAAAGAGTGAGTCTGGGGCCCGCCTCTCGCCGAGGACAGCTAACGCAACAGCAAAGGCAGCTCAAAACACAGCTCTCATTAAAATGAGGAAATAGTAAAACAGAATCAGGATCTGTCATGGGTGGTGGCAAAGAGAACGAACGAACGAGGGGAGGGGGGAGACGGCAGACAGCTCAGCTTGGTGTAACTGTGGCTAATTAGTGGCCGTGGAGGGAAGATGGGTGGTGTGGGCATCGCACGCCGTGTGATTCATTATTCGCCGGCGCTAGGCTCTGTTCCTCCCGTTTGTGGGAGGATATGGACACTCCAATCAGGCACTCATAGAACGTGTGTGTATGTGTGAGGGAGTGAGAGAGAGAGAGAGAGAGAATACATATATAGAGAGGAAAGAGATAGAGAGGGGGAGAGTGAGTGTGGTGTGTGTGTGTGTATGGAGTGGTATGGTGGGTGTATGGTGTGTCTATGCATGATGTGTGTGTAGGGGGGAAGAGGTGGGGGTATCTGTGTGTGTGTGTGTATGTGTGTCCTGTATGTGTGAGAGGGCACACAAGAGAGGCTGGTGTGAGAGAGCTGGGGACTAATATTGAGGTAAACATCCACAAAAGAAAAACATCACTAGGTAGTTTGAAAAACATCACTAGGTTTACACATGGTTTGAAAACATCACTAGGTTTACACATGGTTTGAAAAACAGCACTAGGTTTACACATGGTTTGGAAACATCACTAGGTTTACACATGGTTTCAGACATCAGCTCAGAACCAAGCCTCTCTGTCTATAGATACTCCTGCGTTTCCTCATAGGCAGTTATACATCTGCCACAAACACCTGCTCTCGCACAGAGCCAGGAAACATATATCAAGTTGTTCTCCTTCACTCTTCTCCAAAGATCAGAAAGGTCTTCAAATCGGCATCTTAATTCTATTACCTGCAATCGAACAAACAAATGTTAAGTACTTAAATTCAGTGGGGTGTATTTTACATGTTATTATGGAGGGGTGTGCCCAAAACACACACACATCTTCTCGACCTCTAAGGTCCCAGGTGAAAAACCTGTTAGTAACACCTACTGTTAGAACTAAACATGGTGAAGTAGCTTTTAGCTGCTATGCGGCTCAGCTCTGTAACCAACGTTCGGATGACATCAAAAAGGCCCCAACTGTAGCCAGTTTTAAGTCTAGACTTAAGACCAAACTGTTCTCAGATACTTTCTGCTAACTGCGCCGAGTTACAAATTCTGAATCTGCCTTGATAATTATTCTACCTTGTCTTTTATTACTTTTTTACTACTTTTGCCTTTGTTTTTGATTACTAATTACTCTTTATTTTTTAATTATTTTACCTTGTGTTTTATGTTTTCTTTTTATTATGATCTTTACCTTTTAACTATTATTTGACTATATTGCCCTTCTATGCTTTTATTTGTTATTATTGTTTGGTTTTGTTTATGTAAAGCACATTGAATGACCTCTGTGTATGAAATGTGCTATATAAATAAACTTGACTTTGTGTGTGCACACACTCTCTCAAGGACTTGGAAAATTGACACACAATAGGGTGATAGGCGGCAGCTTGTCAGCCACATGCAAAACACTTGTTTTCCATTCCATCTTAACAACCACGTAACATCCTCAAAAGTGCACACCGCTAGGTTTTAATCTGTGAGCTTTTCAATGTGCCGTGATACTGTATCCCGCGTTCCCCTACTGCGTGTGTGTGTGTGAGTGTGTGGCATTACCACTGTGACACAGAGCAGTACAGGCCTTGCTGGGCGACGGCGATGTGGAGATTAGCATGCTTTCGGTGGGAATCAGGAGCGCAGCTCAATAATGAGTGTTAACCGCACAGGCAGAGAGGCGTCAGTGAATAAATAAATAAGGGGATTAGGAAGGGACCCCACCTTTAAGTCTCCATGCTCTTGCTCTCTCTCTTACACACACAAGCACACACACACACACACACACACCTGCTCCCTCTCTCTGCCTACACCTACACCCACCCTCTGCCCGAGAGCAAATGCAGACGGCTCCTTTTCAAATGAAAGAGGGGACCCAGGAAAGACCAGCGGTTCTGGCATGGGTGCGGCTGTCTTCCGGCTCAGATCCATTTGGGTCTCGGCAGCTCAATGGTGAGAGAGACAGCAGTGACAAACAGATAGTTGCTTGGACAGCCATTCCCTTGCTGTCTCCCATGACGCTGACAAACAGCCCTGCGGCTGGACAAGACTGTCGGGATTACATCAGGAGGACTTGTCTTTGTGCTGGCTTGGGAGGGGAATTCGCTACTTGCACTCGGCTTTGTTACGTATTTCCGTTTTGAAATAGTGCTGCCCAGACGTTTCCGGTACATTTTGTTTACATAGTTACGGTCACAGCCGGAGTTCCCATCCCATTCATTCATTGAAACGTTTACCGCAGAGCGGTACAAAATATGACCGCCGCCCAGTCCAGCACATGTTTTCCACAAAAATAAGTCACGCTGAAAGGCATCTGGTATCTGCTAGACAACAAGTACCAAAACATGATTAGTTCATAGATTTCACATGTAATATACATTTTATACAACCCCACCCCCATCTTGCCTGTTCATAATTCTGAGAAATTCTTGAATTGTGTGCATGTGTGCGTGTACATGTTTATGTTTATGTGTGTGTGGGTGGGTGTGTGTGCATGCATGTGCATGTGCTTGTGTGTTTGCCTGTTTATGTGCCTGTGTGTGTGCATGTGCATGCATGCGTATATATGTCTACTGTGTGAGTATGTGTCATACGTAGGATTACTGTGAATGTATGTGTGTGCGTGTGTATCTGTTTATGCACATGTGTGCATATGCAATGGGTTTACATGACCCCTGGAGGCAAACATACGCAAACAATTGGTCATCCTAAACCCTACGGTTCTCGAGATATTCACAGAAAACTGTGTCTGCCCTACCCTCCTTTCGGGGGGTCCAGTCCAGCGGGGGGGCTACAGATCAAAACGAAAACAGGAGGTTCCATGCTATCCATGTGGGGTTACATGCCCACCAAGTTTTGTGTACCCCGGTCTTACAGTGTCCCGGGAATCCTTGACGGAAATTTGGACATGCTTCGCTGCGCGGGTGTCATAATTACATACAGCAAAACGAGTGTGCGTCGTAAATTAATGAAGACCATCCACCTACTTAAACAGCTTAAGTATTCTGAACATTGCTGTATCGTTGTGTAGGCTAATGCTTCAGCGAAATTTAACGGTGTAAGTTTCCATAGTTTACCAACCCATTCCGATCTGCGGCGAAAGTGGTTATGGTAATGGGATTTTGCAGACAAAAGTGGGTGGCAAACATTCGCCGGGATGAATTTAATATAACATCCCACACTAAGCCGTCGTCGTTAGATTTGTGTTGTGCGGTAGACGGCGGTAAACTAGGATTTAGCCTGTGAAGTGGAGGAGTTAAAAAAGCAGATGCAGGAATTACGGCTGCAGCGTGGTTTGCAGGATCCGATGAGGATAAGGTTTTACGCTAGGAATGCAAATTGCAATAGCCCAAAGGCCTCCTTACGCCATACGATTGTCCAGCGATTTTGATATGAGTATAGGCTATCGTTTGAGTTCCTGTTGATATCTAGTGCACTATGGAAAAAACGTTAAAGCTGTGTTGCAGGTTAACCACCACTGTCGATTAATGGGTAGGCTATAAGCAATAATCTCGTTGCAGTCATTGCAAAATCATAGTCCACATCTTTATGTGAGAGGGTCTAAAAGTCTTTCAAAACCTTTTCAGAGTCTTCAGAGAGACAAATTTACAATACGAATGCTATGATACACCCTCTTTGGGTCTGTCACCTGAAGTTAGGGCAAATCTCCCAGCAGCTTCCAGCGACTTCCCTGACACACAGGTATCATAGATTGCACCGAATTCAAATGCCAGACTCCATCCTCACTGCTATTGCAGAGTGAAATGAGTGTAGTGTTAAGTCACTGCACCATGAAAGGCCTGTTCCACATGGTGCAGTGACTTTTGTCTTCTTAGTATATGCAGGGACAGTGAGTGATAAAGAGTTGTTCAAAAGATCAGACTAGCAGAGCTACTCACAGAGGACATGACAGTAATGGTGGACAAGGGTTTCATAATTACCGACTGTGTGAATTCCAAGGTGTACTGCCCATCGTTTTTGCCCAGGAAGAGTCAGATGGTTGCACATTATGTAATTGCAACTCAAGCCATAGCACATCTCAGAGTACACATGGAGTACACGTAATCAGGAGGATACAAGAAAACAAGTTCTTAGCATCATCCCCCTAACCCAAACAGTAAATATCAGCCAAATGTTCACAATGGAATGCCTGTTATTCAATTATCAAAATAAGGCATTAGTGAAGGCCTGGCTTAAATAAATACATACCATCTCAATAAACACATAAATAATGTTACTTGCCATTTATTTTTAATGTAAAATTTGATGTACAGTACATACAATATAGTACAACATAGCTCAAAAGTAAAATAGTGGGTACTGTACACATGAATCACATAGATACATTTTCTCACATTGAAAAAACTACCTATAATATCATCATTAATATATACATTATTTAGTCTCTTTTACAAATAAAATGTATAAAACGTTTGAACCATGGGGTCTGTCATGTCTTTGACTCAATAACTAGTGTTTTTAGGAGTGTCAGTCCATTACAACAATCATTAGGCCCCTTTGTATAGATTTGTAAAAATGAGCAACAATCATTAGGCCCCTTTGTATAGATACTGTGCAGGCTGTTGATATGACAGGACACTTCCCTTTTGGAATAACCCGATACCAATCTCTACAAGGGGCTGGTTAGATCTCAGGTTCATGGTAGTAACGAGTGGCTGTTCCTCAATACTGAATCTACTGTATGCCTCTGTTATTCTGAACATGCAGGGATCAGGTAATGGCCAGACCAGGCCTCTGTACATCCACTCCTGAAAAACTAAAAAAAAAAAAAAAAAAAAAAATAAAAAAAAAAAAAATATATATATATATATATATATATATATATATAAAACTAGATGTACCGCATAACGGTACAAAATATGACCGCCACTCAGTCCTGTACATCCATTCCGCGAAAATAAAATCATATAAATGAATTTGTCTCCCACTTCTACTCCATCCCCCACAAACTTTTGTGTATGCTCGTTTGGAATGTGTGTTTGCGGGGCCACACAAAAGTAGCCTACTGGCTGCAAAGGTGAATAGATTTGTAGCACTTGCCAAAAAATTGTAGCATTGTTATAAAACCTTTAAAATATCTAAACAATCACAAGTAGGGCAGTTCATCACAGTCCATCCATTGCAACTGGACTGATGAAAGGTACACCTGTAGGCTACATTGTATTTGGGAAAAGCAGAAGGTAGCAGCATAATGTATTTATTTATTTATTTATTTATTATTATTATTAAACAAAACAATCCCTGTCAGTTCCATGCAGTTTTCAACAGCTATCAAGAAGAGAGGTCATGTCATGGATTTTTGTGAATGTTTCTTCTTCTACATATGCATAAGTTTAGTCATCTAGTTCATATGATATTCAGCTTTATTGTCAATGCACAAATTAAATACCAGTAGTCTAAAACAAAATGCCGTTTTACCCAGTGGTGCAAATAACTGACATGTCCAAAAGGGCCTTCATGAAATGCGTTGCTAGACTGTTCATACACATTTTAACGGGCCAAGTTGAAGAGCTACTGTCCGTTATTGTTTGTGCAAATAATATGCTGATTCATGTTCCCTTGCATTTTGCAACTACAGTATGAGGTCCATGGTTAGTCTGGCTTTCGCCAGACCAAGCTCAATCTTTTAAGAAATTGAAAAGGAATCGCCGGCAGATCAGGCTGAGTTCACCCAGCCTAGTCCATTGTAGGCGCCCGATAGAAATATTGTTTAATTGCATTGCATGTAAATGCAATGGACTATTATCACTGTTCTTCTTATTATCTGTTCTTATTATTCTTCTTCCGACCAAATTTGACGTTTAATGACACTAAAACAGGGGTCTCAAACTCAAATGAGCTGGGGGCCAATTCTGCCAATGTCATCTGATTGGAGGGCCGGCTATTTCTGAAAATGCAATGTTCTTTTTTTCAAATACCACACAAAACTGCAATCAGAAAGTGCAAGTGTTTTTATCTAGTTTTAGACACCTGTGCTAGCAACCTTAGCTTATAAATAAAATAATGATAAAATAAATATTAATACAAATTATAAAATAAATGAAAAACATAAAAACAGGTATGTGTGTGTGTTTCACACCAAATACAAATATTTCCTCTCATAACTTTTTTAAACCTGGCAAACTAGGCATCAGGGTTAAGAAAGCAACACCATTGGATTTTTATATCAAAATTTCAAAAGGCCATGGCTTGAAAGTGGTCACACCGTAAATGTAAAAATCTTTGAGTAAAACAAAAGTTTATGAAGGGGGTAAATTTACCCATCTAATTTGTCACTGGATGGCAAGCACCTCAAATTATGCACCTTTCAGTAAATACTGGATGAACATATTTAAGCAGGTTTACTTTCCTTTTTTCATATTACCCACATAACAAATTAACAGGAAAACACCTAAGATGTATACCAACACCTAAGATGTTGTGGTTTAGTAATAGATTACTACAATATAGGCCTACAATAAAGTATTCTGGTCAAACAGTTCCTATATGGGTAATCTGCAGTACCCAGAAGTTTGCATCATATTGCGGGTGACTAGTTCTTTAGAGCCCTATTTCTACTAGCCCTGCTGTCTGTACCACATCCATTACGGACACTATCATCACGATTACCACTGCAACCTCCAAGCTATGTTGGGCAGAGGGTCGAAACAAGCATGGTATGCTTAGTGGACACCGTTGTATACACGCACCTCCATTCACAGGCCACCGTGACTATCACTGTCATAGGCGATTGATCATAATCTCCAATAGGATATTCTCCTTCAGAATTAGAATAGGTGAATAACATAGCTTACCTAAGACTTCATCAACGTTTTCAACATTTAGGTGTAGGCCTATTTCTGCTTAATTTCTGCTTCAATTTCTGCAACACTATGGCCTGCATCGGCTTCAGCGTCATTACAAATGCACGTCTTTGTGTTTCTCGCGTGTAATACAAGTATTTCCTGAAAACTTTCTTGGCGATTTTGGGTTTGAATCAAGCTCTGGATGTCTTGCACATAGTGGAGCAGAGTAGGCCTACAAATGAGATTTGTCACCGTACCTGGATCTATCGTCTATTTTAATCAGTATCGTTGTTTGTCGCAATTAATAGCCTCAAGGGCCGGATTACATTATTATTTTGTCATACGTCGCGGGCCGGAATTGGGCAGGACGCGGGCCAGATGTTTGAGACCCCTGCTCTAAAACCACTGAACCGTTTGACGTCATTCAAACACTCCTACAAAGGTCTTGTAACGGACAATTCTACAAAGTATTTTTTACATTTGTGAACATTATACTTTTTGAGATATTTACGATAAAAGAGCAATAAATTCCCATAGAGTTAACGTTGAGACGCTTTGGCGGCAAAGATGCATTGTTACGTGAGTGCTAATTAAGCTTTAGATCTACAGCTGTGAAAACATTCCAACACTAAAAGCAATCTAACATTGAAGTAGAATCTACCATTCCACAGCTGCGGTAAACCTGAACGTTAACGTTTTTGTCGCCTGCTGTACTCCTGCTATCTTTCAGAGGGTTTCTGTAATTACAGACAAGGTAAGTGTTCCATTTTTTGGTATCTGACTTATTTAGAACTATGTCGTCAAACAGTATATCATTTAAGTTAGCATTAACGTTAGAGATGTGCGAAATGAGTGGTCGTTGATATGTGTTGTGTTATGTAAGGAAACCTACTGTTAATTAACGTTATATATGTCGTCAAACGTTAACGTTACAGTAACCGGTTAGCTGTAGGGAGCGTTATAAATAGCTAAACACAATCAAACCTCACGTTAACGTTAGCACTATATTAAGATAACGACAGTCAAACCTAACGTTAGCTCCCGGCTAAAGTTTAACGTCAGCACTATATTTAGCTAACGACAATCAAACCTCAGCTAGTACTATATTTGCTCATTACTAACGTTAACGTTACCTAACGTTAACGTTAACCAAATAAAGTACGGATACTCTGGCTCAGGTTAAGTTACAGGCCTAGAAGCTAGAAATGTTACTCGTTAACGTTATTGATATTTGCTCGTAACTTTTAGTCTCTAGAAGCTACCCCTCACATTTTAGTAAAAGCCATGCTCCTTTTTATTTTAACGTTACTAAACACCGCTGAAGTGTTTGTGCGACTCAAATCTCGGTCGGCATTTGGTAACCTTATAGTCCAGTCATTTTTTGGAGAAAGGGTTGAACAAATTGCAACACAAGCAAACTCTATGTTTTTTCACATTTGTGAACTTTATACTTTTTTAGATATTTATGATAAAAGAGCAAGAAATGCTCATAGAGTTAACATTGACCGCCGTGGCGGCAACTTTTAGCATTATGACGTGACCTCCACCTGAAAGCAATCAACAGTAGCAGAGCTACCTGGAGCTGTGAATCTGCTGAACGTCTTCGCTGCTGTGCCGTGGTCACTTTATATGCTCGTGAAACTCTCATTCAGAGGCACATTTCTCTAATTACAGACAAGGTAAGTGTTCCGGTTTTTGGTATTTTAATCATTTATGTCGTCAAACATTATGTAACCCTCGCGTTATACATGTGTGAATGTATGAAACATGTACTCTGAGTATCATTCTGCTGTATTAAAACAAAGAATGTTGATCAATATTGAATTGACCATTTATTTTTACTGACTGTCATATACTCTAAGCTAACATCTAACCAAGTAAGTGGTTTTCAAGAATACTGTAAGACTGTGTAATCTGAATAATCATACTGTAAGTAATATAATGTTATACACAGCAGCTTTTTTGCATTTACATGCAATGGTAATTCCCTGGAATTGCATTTTCTAGTTTTGCAATTGAGATATCCACGCACTAGCGCAGCTGTGTGAATCACGGAAAGCGACACTTCTAAATGGAACCCAACCCACTGTACAGTAGCTCAAGGTCTATGGCTAAAGCAGCCATAATGAAAGCGTTATCATTGTTTGGATACTTCACACACGTGTTTTTTAATCGCATAGACTACTACTACCAAGCTGGAATCAAAGCACATCGACTCCCCTCTCACACTCTAAACACGCACTTCGAACAAATAAAAAACGTCTCAGTCTCACGGTATAGCCATAGGCAAAACTGTATCGGACCGGTGTAACGTTGGTACTAAATCATCCATTGCAAAGAATGATTTTTTGTACGCGATGCAACAAATATGTGTAGGTACAGCCCTGCCCTGGATACATCTCTCAACGTGCGCTCTAAAACATTTGGTTTAAATGGAGATGTAGATCACGGGTGCGTTAATAAATCTACATTCGCGGTGAGTTGACACAAATTATTCACTTTGACGAATTTATGTAGTTTCAGTCCTAGTTACTTTACTTTGAGCCATGCTCTTCCTTACTTGAATCACCTTTGAAAGTACAGGATTGAAGTAGCCTACAGTATATGGGTGTTTGGGAATGAACGTTGACTGAGATGCTTTTTGAGACTTTGAGCTAAATGTTTCAGCCTGGTGTTTAGGATGCATCATCAGGTTATCTTTCAGGTAGCCTATATTTTCCATATTTTTCCAGAAAACCATCACGTAGCGAACGTGTTGTGGCTAACTCACTTAGCTCCTGTTAGTAGCCTAGGTTATGGTTATAGGCCTAAGCAAATGAGATGACAGTCGAAAGATGCAATTAGTGCTGTTATCAATTTTCTTGGTAGCCTACAGTGTTTCCCATACATTGACTAATCTGTGGCGGGGTGCCACAAAATCAAAATCGGAACAGATGAATATTCTATGTTTAATTTAATTTAATTTAAATATAAGATCAAATCCTTGCATTGCCATTGAGCTGCACTTTTTACGCACGCAGCCTTTCCTTACCCCCCGCCCCGCTCTCTGTCGTAGCCTGCTGCCCCTCCTCTGCATGTGCATTTAACAAAATATTCACGATTGTTGAAGGATTGTTGTTGCCACAGAAGCATTGCATAGAAGACGTCTGGCTAAATTTGCTATTAAATCCGCTTAGCATCGTGACCATGCTGCGCAAATTTGTTCAAAACTGCTGCATTGAAGTTAACTCTGCTAAGGTCTTATCACAAAATAGTAGGCTACATTGAAGACACTAAACTTAAAGTTAAGTTATGCAATCAATCAGTATCTCAAAGCTAACGTTAGAATACTGTGTGGATGTTGAATTTAGCATGCTTAGCCTACTTACAGCTGCTTGTCAATTTTGTTGAAGGGTTCATTTTATTGACTCTGACACTGAATGTTCCCGATGTAAATGGAAAAGGAAAACCCAAAATCCCGATGTAAATGGAAAAGTGTTTTCCAAAATTCAAAAGTGCTTGTTCCAAGGAGAAGTAGGAACCTTTATTTTAACTTTGTAGAAAACGTTATGAATTGCATCCACACATCAGCAGCCTTTTAATGTTAACTGTGTTAATCACGAACATCTTAAAGTGACAGGCACTCAATTAGACCTAAGTTTATACACTACCAAGACGATCTTAATACCCCTTGTCCAAGTCAGCTACCGGCACAAATTGAATCCAATTCTGTGGGAAACACTGAGCCTATAACCGCATTTATGGTTTTCTACAAATACATCAATAATCAAATTGGCCTCTATCACTCAACCAATGCTAACGGTAACATTATTTTACCTACTCTAGGCTATTGATATAACTTAAGATTAACGTTAGCCTACCTGCAGTAAAACCAAGCATGTCTGATAAACATTCGCAGATTTATTTCGGGCTTCAAGAAGAAATGGGAATTACATGTCATGCAGAAATCATCATACCCTTTATTAGGCGTTCTCTGCGGTAAACTACAGTCTTGTCCTTGTAGGAGACGTAGTGTCTTTCCAACCCACTTTAGATTAACTTCCAACAAAATTACGTCTCAATGCAACGATGCGACATCTGGTGGACAAACGACTATGTGACGCCAATACTGGAAATGCAGCCAAATTATTATGATGAATATTTGGTTTTCCTTTAATCCTACTGAATTTGTAATTATGTATCGGCCGTTGTAGTTGCCGATACTGATGGTATAAAGCGCCTGTGTGTGTGTGTGTGCGTGTGTATATGTGTGCACCACCATCTACAGGCCAATGAGTGTACAGTCACTAAATGTACACATAACTTAATTTTTTTAGACCCCCCCATGGATAAAATTCTACGAAACTTGGCATACCCCCAGATAATGTCAGGTTAATCATACACATACAATTTGGTGCAGTTCTGAACATCTTAACTGAAGAGAGGGGCGATTAAAGCAGAATGATATTGCATTTTAATTTTTTACCGGGGGGGGGTGCAAATCACAAATGAGTGATTATGGGCTAGATTGATGTGGGCCCTTGAGACCAACATACCATAAAAATGTCTTCATCCTCGATTACCTTGGTTCAGGTAGTTATTTAGGAAAAACTGCATTTTTAGGGTTTCGGGGCCCAGCTGGTGGGGAGGGCCCTGGGGACCAAACGATTTTTTTCCGTAAAAGTCTAGTGGGGCTACATACCCACCAAATTTCATGTGCCCCGGTGCTTCGGTGTCCCGGGTATCGTGACCAAAAATTCAGGAAGTAGATGACGGGGGGAAAAAAAAAAAAACTTTTGACAATCCCTATATGACCGCTTCGCTACCTTCAATTTTTCAAATGAGGTTAAAGATGAGCATGTTGCTGTCTAAATTTTGTAATGTTGTTGTGTTTTTGTGTGTATGTGTGTGTCTGTGTGTGTATGTGTGTGTCTGTGTGTGCACCTAGCCACATGTGTGTGTTATTCCTCTCTCTCCTCTGCTCTGCTCTGGCATGGTTCGGTGTGTGTGTGTGTGTGTGTGGTTCCCTGCCGAGCCTCTCCCCGGGTAGCTCCCCCTGCTGTGTGGCGTGTCTGCTTGGTTCCCCGATCCCCCTCCCAAACCTCCACTCACACAAGCACGCACACACACACAACACGCACGCACACACACACACAACACATACACACAGAGACCCGCTCCTCTCAAAGCCCATTTTCTGCATTCATTTCATGGTCCTGCTCCTGTCAAAGTGGCGATTTCAGGGATGAATCCACCCAACGCCACCCAGGTTTACCAGGCTTAGGGGAATTTTGATGCACAATGACCTGACTCACTGTGACTGTGTGTATGTGTGTGCGTGTGTGTGTGTGATGTTATGGGTGTATTCAGGGTGATTAGTCATCTGTCTGTATTCCATTTTAATGTGAATGTATTTGTGTCTATTGACTGTGTACATGTGTACTGTATGTGATTGTGTGAGTGTGTCGTGTGTCTGTGCATATATTATGTGTGTGTGTGTGTGTGTGTTAGTTAGTTAGTTTATTAGTTGTCCCCTTGGGGAAATTCTTTTTCACATTTTCCATACAGCATTTCATCCTTCATAGTCACAGGCACAGAGATGCACATACATGGGAATTACATACTGACATACACCTTACATACATCACAGGCAATTGACACAGACCTTTACATAAAATATTAGGGTTTTCATGGGAAAAACATACATTTTTTTGCACTGCATATATTTATCTGTGGGTCTTTGTGTTGTTGAGTGTTTGGATTCCTATGGGGATTAGGCTTCTGCTGAAGCGGGCTTTATTGCACCTTATGCTACTAAACCTCCTGCCAGAGGGTAGGGGTGAGAAGTAGCGGTTGAGTGGGTGGGTAATGTCCAGGGCTATTGAATGAGCAATATGTGCGATGGCCTTAGTGTTTAGTTCTTGTAGGTTTGGGGTATGTAGACCTATTATTTTGGTGGCAGTATTGGTTAGTTGGGTGAGTTTTTTACGTTTTTTTACAGTAAGGATGTTGAAGAAGCAGGTGGAACAGTATAAAAGGATGGGTTGGACAATGCTGGTATACAGTAGTAGGAGTAGATGAGGGGCAACCTTTTAGTCCTTTTAGTTTGCGCACTGCCGACAGTCTTTGGTTTCTTTTTTTCTGTGTGCCGATGCCGTTTGTGTGTGTGTGTGTGTGTGTTCTGATGTTAACTAAGTTTGCCTTAAATCCTTATCAGATTGCCTGTCTATTTGTCTGCCATTCTACCATTTAAACTGTTGATTTAGTCTCTACATCCTTCTATTATTTCCCCTGCACTTCCACGTCTGGCCTACCTTCTATAGGCCATCTATAGGTCACATCGGCATCCTAATTATATGACCTGCAATCAAACAAACAAATGTTAAGTACTTACATTCTGTAAGTATGTATTTTATGTGTTATTATGGAGTGGTGTGACCAAACACACACCTACACACACACATGTACACCATAATACCACAACAACTCATCTGCAAACTTGACAAACTGGGACTCAGTACCTACCTCTGCAACTGGCTACTGGACTTCCTCTGTCAGAGGCCCCAAGTAGTACGTGTTGGCAACAATACCTCAAGCAGCATCACACTGAGCACAGGGGCCCCAAAGGCTGCGTGCTCAGTCCGCTGCTCTTCACCCTGCTGGACGATGACTGCACTGCAACCTACAGCAACAATCACATAGTGAAATTTGCTGACGACACAACTCTGGTGGGTCTCATCACCAAGGGCTTACGAGACTCAATACAGGTTGGAGGTGGACACCATCTGACCACGTGGTGCAGGGACAACAACCTCCTGCTGAACGTCAGCAAGACCAAAGAGATTGTTGTTGACTTCGGAGAGGTCACACCCAACACCTGCCACTGACCATCGACGGTGGTGCTGTGGTGGGAGAGCGAGCAGCACCAAATTCCTGGGGGTGCACATCGGTGAAGACCTCTCCTGGACCACCAACACTGCATCACTGGCTAAGAGAGCTCAGCGCCGCCTGTACTTCCTCGCGGAAACTCAGGCGAGCAAGTGCTCCACCAGCCATCATGACCACATTCTACCGAGGCACCATTGAGAGCATCCTCTCCAGCTGTATCGCTGTGTGGGGCGGAAGCTGCACTGAATACAACAGGAAAGCCCTGCAGCGCATAGTGAACACAGCTGGAAGGATTATTGGTGCTTCACTCCCCTCCCTGAAGGACATTTACACCACCCACCTCACCCGCAAGGCGACCAAAATTGTGAGTGATGCAAGTCACCCCGCTCACAATCTGTTTGATCTACTGCCCTCTGGGAAGAGGTACAGAAGCCTGCGCCCCAAGACTACCAGACTCACCAACAGCTTCATACACCAAGCTGTAAGGATGCTGAACTCTCTCCCTCCTCTCCCCCCTCCACCCTCAGCTACATAACATCCTGGACATTGAACCCACAATGGCCGCCTGCACTACTCCACTTGCACACTTGAACACTTGTACACTTTACAACTTGGTGTTGTTGTCCTGAAAACACAACACTTCTGCTGCTCTTACATAACTTGCACCACTATGCCACTTTCTTTATTACTTAGGTCAAACAGAACTACCCAAGCCTTTTATTGGCCTGACTTTGCACTAGTATTTTATTGACTGTCTATGCACAATTTCAACCAAATTTTGCTGCTCTTATTTTTTCATTATTATATGTGCCCTCTTATTTACTTATTTACTTACTTTTTTGTTTACTTGAATGTTATGTTTGTCTGTGGACTTAAATTGGTAAAATATGTCTTGTCTTCACCGTGGGATAGTGAGAAACGTAATTTCGATCTCTTTGTATGTCTGGAACATGTGAAGAAATTGACAATAAAGCTGACTTTGACTTTGACTTTGACATGTGCTCACACACACACACACACACACACACACATACAGTGCATGCACACACTCGCTCAAGGACTTTGAAAATTGACTCTCACACACAACAGGATGACAGGCGGCGGCTTGTCAGCCACATGCAAAACACTTGTTTTCCATTCCATCTTAACAACCACATAACATCCTCAAAAGTGCACACCCCCTAGGTTTTAATCCGTGAGCTTTTCAGTGTGCCGTGATACTGCATCCCACGTTCCCCTACTGTATGTGTGTGTGTGTGTACTGTATGTGTGTGTGTGTGTGTGTGTGTTCCCCCATGACCGCTCTCCCTCGTCCTTGTGTGCCACCTCAGACCACTGCTGCTATAACACACTGTGGCGGGAGGATATCATGGCCCCACAGTGGAGTTGAAAAGGTTGTGCTGTTCGAGGGATTGCTGCTGCTGCTGCTGCTGTTTACATGGCATTATAATGAGCCATAGTGGGTAAATAACAGGCACCCGGTAGGTTAATATGGAATGGTGCGGAGGTGGGGGCACTATGGCGGAATGGTGCGGAGGTGGGGGCACTATGGCGGAGTGAAAGAGGACCGCGGTGTCAGAGCCGGAGCCGCCGCTGAGCTATAATGAGATGGAGAGGCCGAATAGTCGGCACCTGGTGGCTGAGCGCGGCATCGTGGCGATGCGGTGGAGTTGAAAGGGCCGTAGTGTCAGTGCCGGCACAGCCAGAGTTCCAAGATGAAGGCCTAGTGCACGCAGGAGGCTTAAAAGGGATTAGACTGCATTAAAGCACTCCCTTTTATTCTGTAATGTAACACTTTGAATGTTAAATCAATCACCTTGGCTCCCTCTGAAACATCCACACACACACGCGCGCGCGCTCGCTACCTCGCTCTCACAGTTGCTCGCCGCTTACACACACTCACACTCACACACACAGCCACATTCACACGGACACAAAGAGAGAACGAGAGAGAGTCATTCACTCAGTCATTCAGGCACAGGCACACCTTCAGACACATTGACATTGCCTTCTTTTCTTTCCATTTCTCACTTCTTTTTTCTCATTCTTTCTCTCTCTCGTCCTCTTTCTCTATTTATTTTCTCATTATCTCCCCCTCTCTCTCTCTTTATCTCTCTCTCCCACTTTCTCTCTCTCTTTATCTCACAGTCTCTCTCTCCCACTCTTTTTCTCTCTCTCTCTCTCCCAGACGAGTCTGATCTCTCTCACTAGGTTTTCTCCTGCGGTGGAGTAACAGACACCTTTTCCTCACTCTCCACTGGACCTAAGTGTCTCATACCAGTGACCAGTCGGTAATTCCCCTTCCTCGAGCCCGCCAGCACCATTAGTCGACAACGGCAGCAGGACACACGACCGACTACAAACGCACCATATACATCACATGTGTCCACGACGCAGCATTATGTTCACAGACACACGGCCAAATTACTACCACTACAAACACACCATATACATCATACAGGTGCACAGCACCATATTATGTCCACAGACGCACGACTTAGAGACTGAGCCGTCATCAGGCAGGGTCGTGTCTGGCCAAACAAATGTTTAGCGGCATGTCGACGTGCACAGAAAGCATATGCTGAGCTGCGTATGGAGCGCAAAGGGCTATAGTCAGCTAAGATAGTCATCACGCGAGGGGCTATAGTCAGCTAAGATAGTCATCATGCCACTGACACCACTAAACACAGCCATGTGGCGAGTCCATATCTTTAATGGTGCGGAGGTGGGGGCACTATGGCGGAATGGTGCGGAGGTGGGGGCACTATGGCGGAATGGTGCGGAGGTGGGGGCACTATGGCGGAATGGTGCGGAGGTGGGGGCACTATGGCGGAATGGTGCGGAGGTGGGGGCACTATGGCGGAATGGTGCGGAGGTGGGGGCACTATGGCGGAATGGTGCGGAGGTGGGGGCACTATGGCGGAATGGTGCGGAGGTGGGGGCACTATGGCGGAATGGTGCGGAGGTGGGGGCACTATGGCGGAATGGTGCGGAGGTGGGGGCACTATGGCGGAATGGTGCGGAGGTGGGGGCACTATGGCGGAATGGTGCGGAGGTGGGGGCACTATGGCGGAATGGTGCGGAGGTGGGGGCACTATGGCGGAATGGTGCGGAGGTGGGGGCACTATGGCGGAATGGTGCGGAGGTGGGGGCACTATGGCGGAATGGTGCGGAGGTGGGGGCACTATGGCGGAATGGTGCGGAGGTGGGGGCACTATGGCGGAATGGTGCGGAGGTGGGGGCACTATGGCGGAATGGTGCGGAGGTGGGGGCACTATGGCGGAATGGTGCGGAGGTGGGGGCACTATGGCGGAATGGTGCGGAGGTGGGGGCACTATGGCGGAATGGTGCGGAGGTGGGGGCACTATGGCGGAATGGTGCGGAGGTGGGGGCACTATGGCGGAATGGTGCGGAGGTGGGGGCACTATGGCGGAATGGTGCGGAGGTGGGGGCACTATGGCGGAATGGTGCGGAGGTGGGGGCACTATGGCGGAATGGTGCGGAGGTGGGGGCACTATGGCGGAATGGTGCGGAGGTGGGGGCACTATGGCGGAATGGTGCGGAGGTGGGGGCACTATGGCGGAATGGTGCGGAGGTGGGGGCACTATGGCGGAATGGTGCGGAGGTGGGGGCACTATGGCGGAATGGTGCGGAGGTGGGGGCACTATGGCGGAATGGTGCGGAGGTGGGGGCACTATGGCGGAATGGTGCGGAGGTGGGGGCACTATGGCGGAATGGTGCGGAGGTGGGGGCACTATGGCGGAATGGTGCGGAGGTGGGGGCACTATGGCGGAATGGTGCGGAGGTGGGGGCACTATGGCGGAATGGTGCGGAGGTGGGGGCACTATGGCGGAATGGTGCGGAGGTGGGGGCACTATGGCGGAATGGTGCGGAGGTGGGGGCACTATGGCGGAATGGTGCGGAGGTGGGGGCACTATGGCGGAATGGTGCGGAGGTGGGGGCACTATGGCGGAATGGTGCGGAGGTGGGGGCACTATGGCGGAATGGTGCGGAGGTGGGGGCACTATGGCGGAATGGTGCGGAGGTGGGGGCACTATGGCGGAATGGTGCGGAGGTGGGGGCACTATGGCGGAATGGTGCGGAGGTGGGGGCACTATGGCGGAATGGTGCGGAGGTGGGGGCACTATGGCGGAATGGTGCGGAGGTGGGGGCACTATGGCGGAATGGTGCGGAGGTGGGGGCACTATGGCGGAATGGTGCGGAGGTGGGGGCACTATGGCGGAATGGTGCGGAGGTGGGGGCACTATGGCGGAATGGTGCGGAGGTGGGGGCACTATGGCGGAATGGTGCGGAGGTGGGGGCACTATGGCGGAATGGTGCGGAGGTGGGGGCACTATGGCGGAATGGTGCGGAGGTGGGGGCACTATGGCGGAATGGTGCGGAGGTGGGGGCACTATGGCGGAATGGTGCGGAGGTGGGGGCACTATGGCGGAATGGTGCGGAGGTGGGGGCACTATGGCGGAATGGTGCGGAGGTGGGGGCACTATGGCGGAATGGTGCGGAGGTGGGGGCACTATGGCGGAATGGTGCGGAGGTGGGGGCACTATGGCGGAATGGTGCGGAGGTGGGGGCACTATGGCGGAATGGTGCGGAGGTGGGGGCACTATGGCGGAATGGTGCGGAGGTGGGGGCACTATGGCGGAATGGTGCGGAGGTGGGGGCACTATGGCGGAATGGTGAAGGGCTATAGTCAGCTAAGATAGTCATCCGAGGGGCTATAGTCAGCTAAGATAGTCATCATGCCACTGACACCACTAAACACAGCCATGTGGCGAGTCCATATGCGCAATTAAGGGCTCGCAAAATACAGCACCAAGCATCTATGCAGCAAGATTACGGTGAGAGAGAGAGAGGGGCTGAGTGAAAACAGAGTGACAGAGAAACAGAGGGAGGATGTAGATAGATAGATAGATAGATAGATAGTATCAATAGGAAGAGAGAGGGGCTAATAATGAGAAGGACAGAGAGAATAAGGAAAATGTGCAAAGAAACAGAGAGGAAGAGTGTGTGTGTGTGTTTGATTGTGTGTGTTTGAGAGAGAGAGAGATGATAGGTGGAAAATAAAGGAGTTGGAGAAAGACAGATGAAGCAAGGGAGAGAGAAAAGGAGAGAGAAAGAGCAAGGGAGAGAGAAAAGGAGAGAGAAAGAGCAAGGGAGAGAGAAAATAAGAGAGACAGAGCGATGGAGAGAAAGAAAAAAGAGAAAGATGGAGTGAGGAAGAAAGAAAAGAAGAGAGACCGAGTGAGGGAGAGAGAAAAGAAGAGAAAGGAAAGGAAAAGACGGAGTGAGGCGGGGGGAGAAGGGGAGGACATCTTTTAACCAGGTCCAGCCATCATCATGTCTATTGCACTCTGTGTGATGCACACATCTCTGTGTCCAGACGTCCAGGCGTCCCACTCACTCTAGGCTGGGCGGCTCTACTACTACTACTTCCATACTTTATCATGCCAGTGCAATGGAGGTTCCGCAGGTTATAATGAATAACCATCAAGACCTGGCCAAACTATTCAGTTTGCTGAGTGGGAAGATTGTGCCCATGCTATGTACACTCTATATGTGGTCATAAAGGTCACCATTGTACATCTACCAAATGGGTTTCTACGGGCCCCACTGCTGATGTACATTATGGACGTGTGCAATAAGGTGTGCAGTTGTAAGGAGATGGGTGAGGATGCATACTACGTTATGTGTTAAATTTGATTAAACATTTCCTTACAGAAAAGTAATGCAACAATTTGGTTCTCTCCTCACCAGTCTGTTTAATTGATAAATATGCCACTTCTGGAGAAGAAGTGTGGATGTCGAGGCAGTGGTGTGGAGGAGAGAGACTGCCTGAGTGGTAGTTGGCCCCACCTCACACAAACTGATATGGGAAAGGAGTGAGGAGAGGACGCTGGGAGTCATTTGGACAGGCACAAATAAGTCAATTTTTAACTAACCAGACACACACAAGGTATATGTTTAATGTTTGAATTTCATCTACTGGGCACTTTTCCATGATGAGGCCCCGTCGTTCTGAGTTACCTCTCTTCACAAACACACACACACACACACACCGACATCAACATTTATGTATCATCAGCATTTGTGTTGGGAATAAAGTCCACGACCTTGGCAGCATCAGCACTTCACTTTCACTCACCACTAAGATACCAAAATGCACACAGCTAATTGCATAGCACTTGCAGATACAATATGTTTATATAAAATAGAATAAATACTGTTGTGATGTAGATTTCATAAAGATTACAGGAATCTTCAGGATGTCATCAACTCTTAGACCACAAATGCACTCCTATTGTAGTTTCCAGAAACAACATGCTCTCTCTCTCTCTCTCTCTCTGTTTTTCTCTCTCTCTCAAACACACACACACTGATACAGTTCTCTAAGTTCCTTCTCTGACCTTAATCAGGCCATGTAAAACACACACATCGTGTAACTCTGGGGAAATTAATGTTAAATAAACATGACATTTGATGAATATTAATTTACAGCACATTATACAGTTTATCACAAGGCCATACCTCCTTGTTCATTAAGCAAAGACAGATGAAGAGGCCATCCAACCATGTTAAAGCAAACTGCTAGACTAGCTCTTCAATGTCATTATCAAACTAAAGCAGACTGCTAGACTAGCACT